>NW_027210615.1:5875000-6150227 GCF_029030835.1 Brachyistius frenatus
AAACATACACAGACTTGTAAGCTACAAGTATGAGATGAAACCTACCGTCATGTTCATCAGGACCTTCCTGTTGGACTGGTTGAAGTGCACGGTCACTAAGAGTATCCCGTTATCCACCACAACCACCGAGCGGGGATAGAGGAAGAAGGCAACGAGGGACGATGCCAGCAGGCAGAGCACAATCGAAAGCACCACATACATCTTCCTGCCACACAAGAAATGTACAGCCTGTATACACCTGGAACAACTCAGACCACGAGTGTGCTCGAAGTCCATTTTGCTTCAGAAGGTTCCTAACCAGGTGAAATGACCCGGAATTATATGAGCGCCAGCCATATTGAGAGCTGTTCAAATTCTCTAAATGCTGAGGAAAAGGAGCATCAGTGCTTCCTTTCTTATCTCCTTTAGCATAGGATGCCCCGGACCACCAATTGTGAAAGGAGAGACGATAACAAAGTGTCTGAGATACAATCCCATTTCCAAAACAGTTAGGATGCTGTGTAAAATGCAAATAAAAACAGATTGAAATGATTTGCAAATCATATAAACCCATATTTAATCAAAGACAACATGTTAAATGTTGAAACTGAGAAGTTTCCGTTATGAATTTAATGTCAGCAACACATTTTTAAAACCGTGTTGCATCATCAACTCTTTTAACAACACAAAACATTTGGCAACTGAGGAGAACAGCTGCTGGAGTTTTGAAAGTAAAAAGGTTGTCCCATTTGTGCCTCAGCTGCTCAACAGTTTGGGGTTTCCTTTGTCTTATTTTTCATTTTATGACAGGCCAAATGTTTTCAATAGGTGGCAGGTCTGGATTGTACGCAGGCCAGTTTAGCACCCGGACTCTTCTATTATGGAGCAATGCTGTTTTAATATTTGCAGAATGCAGTTTGGCAATGTCTTGCTGAAAGGCCTTCCCAGAAAATGACATTGTCTGGAAGCCAGCATACGCTGCTCTAAAACCTGTATATATCGTTCAGCATTAATGGTGTACTACCAGATGTGCAAGCTACCCATGCCATCGCGGATTCTGCCTTTCTGACTATGGCGGGGATAACAAGCCTGGTTGGTCCCTCTCCTAAATACTGATTTAGCACACCCCAGGACAGTTTTCCACGTCACTTCAGTCCATCTTAAATTAGCTGAGGCTCAGAGAAGGCACTGGTGTTTCTGGATTATGTTTATAAATGGTTTCTTCTTCACATGGTTTTCTTACAAGATTTTCCCGAAAATTCCCAATGCTGCGCAATAAGGTAGTTAGAAATTCAACTCTACACACAGGCATTTATGAATGCAGCAATGTGCTCACAGACAATAGTTTTTCAAAGTGTTTTTTTAAGCCCATGCGATAATTTCCACTACAGAATCCTGTCTGTTTACAATGCAGCGTAGCCGGAGGGTTCAAAGATCACAGCTATCCGATATTGGTTTTTGGCCTTGTCTCTTGCGTACAGAGATTTTAATCTGATCCTCTGAATTATTTTATGAAATGATGTACCGTAAATGATCAAATCCCCAAATTCTTTGCACTTTTAGATTTGGGAACATGATTCTTAATTGTTACCCTATTTACCCACGCAGTATTTCAACAGAGTAGCTCATCTCCACTGCTGAGAGACTCTCTGGGATGCCTTTTTTTTTTTTTATATCCAATCATGTTACTGACCTTTTGCCGGTTAACCTAATTATTTGAGAGATGTTCATTCAGGTGTTTCTTTTAGCATTACACAACTTTTCCAGTCTTTTGTCGACCCTGTCCCAACTTTTTGGAGACGTGTTGCTGCCTTCGAATCCAAAAATAGCATATATTTTTTATTAAACAATAAAAAAATTCTCAGTTTCAACATGTTATGTTGTCTGTGGTCTAGTTTAGATTAAATATGGGTTTACATGATTTGCAAATCATCGCATTCTGTTTTTCATTTACATTTTAGACAACATCCCACCTTTTTTGGAAATTGGGTTGTAGTCCTTCTTATAATTGCAGTTTTACCAAACAGATCACATCATTACCACCAGTGCATAATTACGTTGCCTATGTAAATGGAGTCTGATTCTCTTAACACTGCGAGTGCCTTCGTCCTGATGAATTCTACTTCTCTTCTTTCACTGACCTCATGACGTCTTCCATCAAGGTCAAGTAAAAGTGGTTTAGAAAAGGACTTAAGATGTCTTTTTTTGGGGACTATTTGACCACACCAGTGTACTGTGTTTACTCACGTTCTTGGGGGCTGCAGCCTTTGGTCACTGTATGGGATTAGAGCAACCAGTTCATTCACTTGTTCTGTGGAAGAGGAGATGACAGTGATGTACTGATGACTGTTTGCTATGGTATAAGTGGACACACAGCAAAGCCTCTAAAGTTGTACCGAGCCAGTCTGTTAATCATCATCAAATCAGCTTTTAACAAATAATTTGACTGTGCTAATGTTACAGCCTTGCTTTGGGATATCAAAATAAACGCAGTGTTTCACCGTTTCCTCCTTTTACCTGCGGGGATTCGCCCGGTGCCCTGACATGTTGGACATGTTATGCTGTCCCTGCCGGTGAACTCCACGTACGGGAACTGGGCTATGTCCTCCCGTCTGCCGAGCCCGTCCAGGGATTCGTTATCGGAGTCGTTGTCGTCTGTCCGCCGCTCCCCGCTCCGCCTCTCCGGGAGCAGCGCCAGGCTGCTGCCGCTACGAGACCACCGCGTCCCCATGGCGGCTTCGGCTGGCCTCGCCTGTGGGCACCAGAGCCAGAAAACCCCACCGACGAGCTAGTTCCCGTTGGCGGGCGGAGAAGGAGCCATTCAGTCCCTCCTTTTTTTTTTTTCTTTTTTTTTTTTTTTAGCAAACAAATGGACTAACAGGGTTAACAGGGCAGCTGTGTTTGACACAGAGTGGCCACGTGTCAGCCAATACAATGAAGACACTCCACTAAATCAGCTGACCGTCCGGACCAGGGGGGCGTCTCGAAGCTAGCTGCTTTAGCTGCTAACAGAGGTCTTCTAAGTGAAGTTCCTCATTAGTTATTGGTGTCTGGAGTCGTGTCTAATCTAGTTAGCTGACTTGCCGGAACTTTATTTACCTGTCACCTGGACCGCTTCCACACCGCCATCACAAAGCCGTGTTTACACCCCGACAACAGTGCGGCTCTCTCTTCCTTCCTGCTGTCTCTTCGCTCGATTGGTTGGCTGGTGTTTCTTCTTCTTCTCTGGTCCGCCAAAGTAAACGCGGCGGTAGCGTATTTGCTGCCCTCTTCTGTTCGGTCAAAGCCATTGTTACAAATCGTCCTATACGTCGTCTAGTACAAACCGCGCTTATTCAGCAGTTTCGTAGTTTTCTCCGAGACATCTAGTCTAAGTATGGTCGATATTGTAAATGCAATTTCTGCCAATTCCGCTAGATCACCTAAACAATTTATTTATCTTTTAAATCTCTTTTGTGCAATGAAATAATGCCAATTTCTTGGCACTACAGAGTAACATGTTTCATAGACACCATCAGAATGCTTTTTCAGACTGCAGTGGCCTCATCTCAGTCTCGATAATTTAACTTGCTCTGCCCATCCTTCCCATGAGGTTATGGAAGTCCTATTTACTGATGATTGAACAGGATAGTAAGACCTACCCTCATGCTTTTTTCCATTTCTTATAAAGTTCAGATTTTTGAATACATTTGAACTGTATGCAAGAGATATTTCAATATTTTTGTTTAGGGTTGCTTTTTTTTTTTTTTTTTTTTTTTTAATTGCATGCCCTTGCTCTCCCCTGTGGCTATATGTACTGGGACCCACATGAGTCCCACACAAAATTTAACTTTATGTAGGCTATTCTGAGTACTGACATTCTTTTTTCTAACACCACACCTGGCCTTACACTTTCAATGGTTAATCACTGGTTTCAAATTACATCCGACTTTGGTTCAGACGCTTCTATCCACCGAAGGGCCCATACAGGATTGCCAAAAGCTTTGCCATGAATACTGGAGTCTGATCAGGAAGCTTCCACCCTTTCCCTATTTGATGATCCATGAAATCGCTATCTACAGCAAAGAGCTGTTCTTTATTCCTACCTCCTGTGCACTTTTGCCATATGGAATTGACAAAGCTGTTTTTTCTTCCAAGATTTTCCAGAAAATTCCCAATTCTGTTGAATAAGATAGTTGGAAATTTGACTCTACATGCTTGAATTTGAACCCCGATATGGGGAGCTAATTTAATCTGTCTTAACTCCAGAGGAATTTCACATAATTCTACTGACAGAGCAGAGACTGGGGAGGTGAGGAATGCTCCACTTCATACTCTTAGAGCCTTAGCTTGCACAGTGTTTACAACTGCAACACACTACTTCGTCATTAAAATGCCCCTTGAACTTTGACTGTTTTGGTCATATCTGTCGCGGCCTGCAGCACAACATTTTAAGTTAAAGAAAAAGGATGTGAACGCTTCCTTTTGATGCCTCTTCCTCTTCTTCCTTTTGTGAGTTGCAACCGGGCGAAGCATCAGTGCCAACAACTCTCTTGGCAGTTCAGACTATGTGACGTATCCTCTGCTGTCCAGAGGACAGCCAGAGAAACATTCTAGCCTGCTTACGACAAAATACGACCAGATGACATCCTGGTATTTCTGGCATACTGCATTTCACAAATTGGGACATACTAAATCTTTTTCTAATGGTATGATAGTATAGGTACAGAACGCGCAGTCACTTTTTTGACCATTTTGAGTGCGTCATCATCAGCGTGTTTCCATATTTGTCAGTATGAAAGCACTCATGCACTCAAAATAGTGAGTGATAGTACTTACGTATGCCATTTGGAACACAGCTCGAGACGAAAGTGGACTAAGCTTCCAAATCTAAAAATAAATTAGGCCATAAAGCGCAATATCATTGATTACCACTGGGGGTTGGCTTCAAAATGCCTTCTGCTCCAGAGACTTCCATTTAACTTCTCATTAAATACAAATACATTATTTTTTCCAGAAGTTATTTTGTTGTTAGCTAAAGTCTCTCCTTCTTATTTATTTTCTGGCCGTCCATATGAAATACTCCCGTCATTAATTCGAAATTAGGCCTCAAAAAGCCTTGTGCGTGGGGTTTTGTCGGGTTTTACTGAACGACTTGCTCAACAGTTTCTGATGTTGGTCAGTTATCAGTTCTTCCAAGTCAGCTTTTAAGACTTTGGTTATTCATGCAGGCACAACAACCAATTTCAATATTTCCGACAGTGAAGGCAGCATTTTGACACCTGCAATACAACTTGATGGGCAGTTAGAAAGCTCACTGCTGCCATCTATACTGTTACAGTTTGGGTAAAGTAGCTACATGTATGTCAGAAAAAGGTCAATTACAGCATATCAGATCGGGGTTTTTTTTAATAGTGTTGTTACAACTCCAGCACAGATTTATATTCTTCCTTCTTCCATATTTCTTTCACTTTTTTTGCTCCATCATTGTGAATAAGGTTTCCCTGAGGGAAAACCATGAAACAAAGAGAAAGAGAAAGAGAAAGAATAAGAAAAAAATGTGTCGCAACCGCTGTGTGTACAAAAACAACTGCATATATAAGCATTGCTAATCCCTTTGTCCTGCAAGTCTCCTCTTTAGCTCAGCATTCTCTTTCTGCAGCATTTTATTCTGAAAAAATAGGAAAAGAAAACGACAATAAAATAAAAGAAAAGTGAAAAAAAATGGACCCCCGCCCTGATAGTGTGAAATGCAACACGGTACTAACCTTATGTCTGAGAGCTTCTACTATCAGGTCTCGTCCTCCTCTGACTCTCTCCTCCTTCTTTGACACTCGGAAGGTATCCCCAATTACTGAAACCAGCACGTCAGCCTGAAAAATGCTAAGGAAATTCACATCTAGAACACTAAAAGTCTAAATATCTTATTTAGCCATATGGTGTTTCCTGGCCAACCCCATTGAAACAATAAACCATAAATTGGTTCCTGTTTGGAGTGCATAAATTATATTTATGCTGCACATAGAATACTCACAAACTTGCTGCTGTGGAACAGATAACAGTGGTACATGTCTGCTGCAGGATGCCTGGCTACAAAGCCACAGATTTTGGGTGAAGAAGGCAGGACGGCACAGAAGGAGACGGTGGAGAGAGGGCATGAGTACAACAGAAACTGAGGACAGGAAAGACGGAGAAGTTCATCAGAAGATTTAAAGTGATAATTCATTCAAATTGAACTGCATCTTTAAAATTACTGTTGCGATAATAAATACATATTTTATCAAACACACCTTGGTTTTGTTTTCCAAAATGTCGATCACAGTCTGGGACAGGAAAATATGTACTTTGCTCTTCCTTGTTGCCCTTTCTTTGGAGTCTTTATCTGCTGTCTAGAAATGAGAGGGGTTGTATAAATTACATGTCAGCTGACAGGTAGAGTTCAGAAAGAAAGAATCATTCTGTGATTAAAAAAAAAAAATCAAATGCTTTGATGCATGCACACTAAATGTAGGTGGTTTGGTTAACTTCTAGAATACAAGAATGTATTGGGGTAAATTTAATTGGACTACAAAAATACATTTTGAAATCTTTGCTTTGAACACATTTTTTTTTTTCAACTTGAAAATAAAAACAAGACAATTGAATTGGATTTTGCCAGCATATCTTAATCAATATAGAAGTACCTGAGCCAGCGGTTTGCTCTCCAAGATGAAAATGTTAAAGCAGTGTTTTAAAGGTGTGTAAGCAAGACCAGACGCCTGCAGCCAAGCTGGTGGCCCCGTGGGGTTGAAATTAGACACATTGGCGCTTTGGATTGAATGCTAACATCAGCATTGGAACATACTCACATTGGCAATGCTGACATGCTGATATTGGCCTGTCATTTAGTGATTACTGGAGCACTAAATCGTTACACAAGTATCTAAAGCTGTGGCTGATGGGAATCCTGTAAGGTTTTCAGATATTTGGTGATAAAACAAAGATACTTAATGATGAAGATAAAGTCTATCCCGTTAGAAGCATCAATGTCTGAACCAAATTTCATGGCAAACCATCCGAGAGAAATTTCCGTCAAAACCATCATCTCATTAACTTCGTGCTTTTTCTCTCCCATAGTTTTTGCTTATTGTCTGTTGTCTCCATTCAGTTCACTCAATCGCATAGTTTATGTTCTTTCTTTTGCAATGTCCTGCCATGGAGCTGCATGTCTCTGCTCTGTGATTGTCGGCCCCACCAACAGCTCATGTTTTGGATCTCTATGCTGTCCTTTTCTCTCTCTGCTCTCCTCTCACCCCAACCGGTCGAGGCAGATGGCCGCCCACCTCTGAGCCTGGTTCTTTTGGAGGTTTCTTCCTGTTAAGAGAGAGTTTTTCTTCCCTCTGTTGGAGATTTTTCTCCCTTAAAGAGGAGTTTTTCCCTCCTAGCTTATGTGGGAATTGTTGGGTTTCTCTGTATAATGTTGTAAAGTTCTGGTGTAAGGACTTTAATGTGTTAAGTGGCATGAAATAACCTGTGTTGTGATTTGGCTCAATATATATGAAATTGAATTGAATTGAATAAATGTGGAACTTAATTTTGTACCAACTCAACTGGTAGATGTTGCAATATTTCAGTCATGGAAGGATTACTGAACAGCTCACCATAGAATAGGGAAGGCCATCAAACAAAGGTGAGTTCAAATTTAAATTCAAATGAGCAATGTCAAACCAAAAAAGATACACAAACCAAGTTAAAAAAAAACACAAAACAACTACAAAGAGATGCAAAGATGATGCATTAAACAGCAACAAAGACACAAAACCATGAGAAAAAAAACCCAAAATAATTACAAACATGCCCACAACAACCAGAGACACACAACAACTACAAAGAGACACACAACAACCACAGACACCCACCATCACAGACACACAACAACCACAAAGACACCCACCATCACAGACACACAACAACCACAAAGAGACACACAACAACCACAAAGAGATGCAAAACAACCACAAAGAGACGCACAACAACCAGATATACACAACCACAACGAGACAAACAACCACAAAGAGACACAACTGCATATATACAACAACCAGGAAGCACACAATAACCACAAACTGATACAAAAGTACAATAAATACAAAATAAAAACTAGAACGAGAAACAAAACGACCACAAACAGGAGCAAAGTAATCACATACAGACCCAAAATAACTACAAAGAGACACGTAATAACCCCAAAGACAAACAAAACCAGAAAGTTAAAAAATACAAATAGATATCAAACAGTGTCTACCAACTGCTACTTTCACCCTCTGGAGTAGAAGAGGGGTGGGGGAGGGGGTCATTTACATGTCTGTGCCGGGGGTTTGTTGTCTCATAATCCCTCCATGACTTCAGTGGTGCTTGACTACCTGTCCCATGGAACTGTTTCTAGCTAAGTTAAATGTATTATAAAAACAGCAGCTGGAACAGTGTTAGCGGGGCAGTAACGGCTGACCTTAAGGTGCTCAGCCGCTTCCTCCAGGATTTGGAGTCCATCAGGGCGGACTGTCTCTATTCGACCAAGAAACTAAATTTAAAAAAGATATTGAAAGTGGTGTTAAAAAAAACACAACAAAAAAACTTTACAACCACATGAGCACTGTACTTACAGTATATATCTGAAAACTTGAGATTGTTACCAATCTGCAACACAATATTGTTCAGCTGCCAAAACGAATAGAAAGTATCTCACCCTGTACTGTGTTTTCTACATTCAGTAATATATTTTTTAACTGTCAAAAATCAGTATTTACCTTCACTGGAAAGGAGATCTCGTTGTCGTCTTCCAAAATATTATTCATCTTAATTTCTGATACCAGATTAAACCCTGCTGGTTTTGGAAGACAGATATCTGGAATCACACACGTATCCGAATCACACAACCCTGTAGATTCTGACTTACCTCTAGTAAATATAATACAACCAGGTGGAATCAGCGTTTTATTGCATTACAAACAGATGGGTGTAAAGTCTGTTGGAGTTCATGAGTAACTGATGTATCTTCCTTATTACTCTTTGGTAGGTATAAAGGTTTCCTGAAAGTCTCAATGAAATTTTTTTTTTTTTTTGATGGATCAAAGATATTTTTAACGTGAAGATGTAAAAATGAAAAGAAAATAATTCCTGGAATTTTCTGGACTGACTTACAGTAATGGTGGACTGTCACTTCTCTTTACTGAGGTGGGCAGTTCTTCAGAATTTATATATTTTTTTGCATTTCAGTGTACAACTTAGAGATCCAGCTGTGCTTTGTTTCTTCTGCAAAAGGTGGCTTGGCTACTACTACTACTACTACTACTACTACTCTGCAGTCGATCAAAACTGAAATGTACAATAATAATATCAAAACTATACCTATATAAGCAAGAAAAAGCCAACTTTAAAATCTTGCTCAAAAAGTATCTTAAAATTAGTTTAAAAAGGATAAATTAGGCAGTCAGCAGTGAGTTCTCCTCATCCATTGCTACTTTTCAAACAGCTTTGAATATGCATATAAATAAACCCCTGTGATGAGCATGTGTTTTTGGTGACTTGCTTGTTTTACTAAAGAGAGAATTTGTTCAATTCAGTGTTGCTGTTTCAAGACCAGCATTGTTGGTTCATCATTTCTTGCCAGAATCTTTAGGAAAGGCTTACAGGGTTTTGAATATTTGCAGACTGGAGACAGCATTTTGTCAATTAAGTGTTAATTCATCAAGATGAGACAAACTGATTTGTCATGATGGGTGAACGTTTCTTTCCAGACACATTAAAAAAAAAAAAATTAAAATAGAAAGCTTAAGAACTGAAAACATTTAAATGAAAACATGGATTTGAGCTCAGTGACACACCAAGGCACCCGTCAGTTCACTAGAGAATACTGTGTGAGCGTCACATCTTGCCTCGCCAATGGCTTGAAAAGAACACATACATATGACCAGGGTTAAGGAAGGAGGTCAGCTGAGAAAGGTTGGATAGATAAAACATAGGACCTCATCCCGGGAGACCAGGGTTGGAGTCCAAGAGAAAGTAATGCGGTTATCTTTTAATTACTGTAAACAAGATCTTATCTATTTAACGAACGTATTTAACTGAATGTAATGTACATTCAATAACTTGCGTGACATACATAATGTTGTTTACTTACAATTACTTATTTTAATCCAAATCATGATCTTCTCCAAACCCTACCAAATAGTTTGATCTAAACCTAATCACATGGTTTTTGGAGTCTGAGCAATTTACTGCTCAAAGTAGGGGAGGCTAAATATGACATGACACAGTATCACTTAGTGGTGTTAGCACATGTTACGTGTGATAATGGGTCAGGTTATTGAGTTTCTGTTGATACTCTGACTATTAACAGCATTTGGTCATTTTAGGATTCTTTCTTGTGTACATTCAGCATAGTTTTAGAAATTTAAAGACACATAGTCTCATTAAAAACACAGAAATAGTTCGACATCAACTGCATTTATTGTTTACAGTGAGTGTCGCTTCATTGATGCGCAATCATATCTTATATCTTTATAGCAATTACAGAGAATGTTAATATCTCCATCATAAGCTAGTGGACAGCTGAATGTTATCAATGATATATATGGACAGAGGAAATATGAAGGGAAGCCCACAACACAGTTGAAATACATGATGGTTTTCTCAAGATAGATTTTACATTGTAGTAATCAAATTAAAGTCATTGCATACAGGAAGGAATCACAGAACCGAGGCAAGTTTTGGTCTCGACAGAGTCGCGGATGACAATTTTGGACAGTAAAAGACTTAATCGGTTATTCTGAAAACTCAACATCCCGAAAATGCACTTTTACAGGATAACCGATCCCCAAACAGCGGGAAAAACAAACTTGTATTTTTGTAAAACTGTTAATTTGCTCATCAGTCACAGGAACTGCCGAGGAACTGAAGGCCAAACGTTTGCTGTAGCTGCTGATTCTGATGATATTAACGAGCTCCGTAAGAAGTCATTCTCTTGGTTTTTTAGGCTCAGTGTTGCTGCAGATGTGAGGAAGTGACAGACAGACAGGTGACAGGTGGGCCGTGGGTTGATGGGCGCTCAGTGGGATCCTTTTATCAGTGTGCTTGATGTGAAAGAGAGAATGAGATGAATAATACCACACACACACAAAAACACAGATGGGACAGAGCCAAAGCCTTCACACGGAGGTTAATATTACCTTTTAAGAAATGAAGTGTCCATTTGCGAGATTACTCTCAGCTTTTCTAATCTTAACCATTTCCTTTTAGGATAACCAACAAAACAGATCCAAGAGAATTATAATGCATATGAGGCTCTGTCCCATCAGTGTGCATCTGTGAGGTTGGCGAGGCGTCGCTGCTGTTGTGTGATGGAGTCTATGAGTCGTTGACAGACATGCTCTCCATGGCGTTGGGCAGGTTCTGGTCTCCGCCCTGCTTCTTCTTCTTCCCTCCGTCCTGCTTCTTGGATTTCTTGGCTTTCATCTCCTGGTCAATGGGAGCAGGCTTCACAAACTTAATGATCTCTGTTAAACCTGAGAAGGGAAACAAATATATTCAAGGTTTTCCATATGAATTTATGAGCAAACAAGTTCCACATTGACAAACCGCTTGGAAAACCTTTCAACCTGTGGGTTGAATAATGAACAGAGGAAAAAAAAGGTTACTGTGATGTCATGGCTATTCAATCATAGTAAAAACTCATGCCAACGCTTTTCAGCCTCGAAGGCCTTCATCCGGGCAGGTACAAATAAGCTGCCTTTGGGCTGTTCCTTATACGTGTTGGTCAGTATGTCAGTACTGACCCAGTACATGGGGAGCAGGTAACGACACATGATGGGAAACATAATGTCTGGACTAGAAAACCAAATCTTAAAATCTCTTAATAGTTTAACATACATTTAAACATTAAGTGGCAAGTAATGAGAGAGAGAGAAAAAAAAAAAACAATACACAAAAATGGAGACAAATCAAGTTCTCCATTCAAAGTGGGGTATTGCGTGGCTTTTAATGTGTAAATCCAAAATGATTCTCTTTTTAACCTGTCTTCAAGTTTTCAACTCAAACTTGTTTGATCCCCAAACTGAAGAACACCAGAGGGACAATTCTCACACCGGAGCAGCACTCTCACGCTGACGGGGTTTTAACATTTCACATTGACACTGTATTTACACTCTCATAAACAGAGATATGCTGCAGTGTCATTAAGAGATGCAGCACAGAACCACCAGGAGGCAGATAAGGAGAGCACACAGAGAATCAGATGTCGATGGCAACCCAGTGATGTCACCTAGCAGTTTGTCAACTGTAGTTTTGAGGCCTCCAGTCTGGCATTTTTGGCCACTGTAATTAAATGTGGACAAACTGGGGGCGAGAACGAGGACCGACAACCAGAATTGGTAATTAAGTGTTCCAAAATTCATCTGCTAGATGAGTGACGACTGTGTTGCTGCAGGCGAGTCGTTTGCACATTTTCAATGCGTTATGAGTGGACACGTTGTCATGCTGGAGAAGCCAAATGCCATTGCGTCACACTGTTTGCACCGAATGTTTCCCCCAGACGCCTCAGAAAATCCAGTGTTTCCCCTACCATTGTCTTGTCTCCCCCCCCACCCCTCTTTCCCCTTGAAACAAACAAAATACGACCGTACTCGTAGAACAGGAACTACTATTTATTTACTTAGTTCCTGTGCACCTTTTTTCATTTCAGCTAAATAAGAGTCTCGTATACATTTTCCGACACAAAAAAAATCGTGCTAATTTGTCTGTTTCTCCGCACTGCTGCACAAAATGTTACTCGAGTTGATGAACTACACTCGTCGCATGACATCAAACAAACCGCAGTAAAAGCCAAAGTTAAGCTATTAAATGGCCAAACCTTTTCTTTAATCAAGAGACAAACTTTGGAATTCTTTCTCATGAAAGTTAGCTTCCTTCTGCTCTTTATGAGTGACGGTGCTGCGCACCGTTAACACGCAACAGGAGCAGGATCAGAATTTTTTGATCCACCCTTGTACCGGAAACCTGACAGCCGCTCAAATACCAATCAAACCACGATCCACCAAAACATACCTCTAATATCTAATTCACTATGGAATTATTTTCAGACGGACCATCAGAGCACTCATTGGAATTTAGCAAATGAAACCATAATGACTTGTGGAAAAAATGTATTTTTTCATGAGAGAAGTTGATACTTTTTGAATGGTAATCTATAGGAGCCAGTGGTTTTTTGAAACCAGGCCTCTCAGTGGTATTGCCCTTGGGACACTTCCACATTCGCTTTACTTCTCAGACCCGGAGACCAAATCCATTTATATATACAGTCACTGGATCTGATTTGTTTAAATCCCTAACGATCAATTAAAACCTTCCTGGACTGGCCCCTATATAACAACATTCCCAGCATTCCAGAGGTTACTGCAAAGTTTCACCTCTTCACAGGTGTCAAAAACTGCTCACTGTCTGTGTGGTCCCTCTAAAATGTTCCTACTTGGCTGGCATTTAACACATTTTTTAGGAACCTCTGTTCATTCCCATGAAGAAACGACTTATTGTGATCTGTTTGCTGTACTGTACAATGTGAGCATGATATACTGTTTTTTGAGACTGATCGGTTAGCATCGAGCTGTAGTTTGGCGCTTTTCAAGCACCTAGGAGGCCAATTTCTTATCTGCCGACAGTCAAACGTTTTAAGTCAAAAATGAAAGCTTTAATAGTAGAAATGAACATGGTGATACTTATTGTCCCACACGGAAGTCAGTATCTTGAAGTAGTACAAACTGTGAGCAATTTAGAGAGCGTGTATTAGGAGCTTCCGTTATTATCCTTCATGAGAAACATACAAGACAAAACAAGGTACAATTACGTCATCTGCCAGAACGTATAATAACAGCCAGCAAGTTACCTTTTAGACTGAACATAACAAACAGCAGATGTGACAGCAGACAGCACTGCTTACCTGGAGGCATGAACGCCCTGAGCTTCTCTGGAACAACAATGCCGTCATCTGTTTGGTAGTTCTCCAGGATGGCACACATCACACGCGTGGTTGCACACATGGTTGCGTTCAACATGTGCACATACTCTGCCTACATAACACACGGGAGGGAGAGGAGCAGAATGTGCAGCTAAGGAAGGGGTGGAATATATACAGTGATGCTTCTCTGCCTCCAATCTACCTAATCTTAGAATGCAAGGTGTGTTTGGACCTCTAAATCTCTATCACTAGACTATTATCATATTTTACGGAAAGCTTTTGATCACATTTTTAACTTCCGATGTTTTAACACTCGCTGAGCAGCAGGGAAAAGACGTCGTAGGAACTATTGCGTCGTTCATTTAAAATAGCAAGAAGTCAAAATTTTTTTTTTTTTTTTTAAAACGGCCATTTTTTAATGTAGAGTGGACTAAAATGATTTTGCTTTCTGGAGGGGAAAAAAAAAAAAAGTAACATCTCAGTTCCTTGGCTAGTATTGCATGAATTGCTCAAAAAAGACATCAGGCTGCATTTGCGTCTTTTGCAGGAAATGAGTACTCACCTTGTCCATCATCTTTTTCGTCTGTCCGTAGCGGATGCGGAGGCGTCTGGCCTGGTAGTCGGTGCAGTTTGAGCAGGAGACCAGCTCTCTGAAGGCACCTGAGCCAGGGAACCACGCCTCCAGATCCAGCTTCTTACTGGCTGCATGGTTTAGGGCACCTGCAATATAATTGAGAAGGAAGTAGTTAGCTGATATCACGGTCGCATCTTCTTGTAAACATACACATATACATGCATGCATATTTAATGACTGAACGTAGAAAGTAAAAGATGTCTTTAGAAATAGCTCTTATCACTGTCACTTAGGAGGAACAAACTGAAATCACCTAAAAATCACAATCTCCCTTCAACGTGGTATAACAGCTTAACTTTAACATACACAATGACAATAAATACAAATCACATTTACACTTTCTTAGTTACCAGTAAACGGATTTCGTTGAGTGTTTTCATTTTAGGTGCCATCGTATGAAAGAAGTTGTTAATTGATTAAACGCAGCTCTGACTACCACCTTGCAAAACGCTGTATTGGAGACATTACATGCTGTTGGGCTTCTTTCGTTTTTTGATTTGTAAATATTTCCACACTGTGCACATTTTAGCTGTGCATACGCCACATGTCAGAATACACTTCTGCATCGTGCTACTAATTGTGCTCTCTGTTTATGGCACCAGTGAACACACAGTTTATGCAAAACAAAGGGTTGGAGATAATTATAGCTCAGCCGATACCGATCCGTGAAAAAACAGCCTTGAACAGCCAGGCTTGTCTGAACATGATGTCATTCCCAGCTCTGACTTCTGAGGTAAATGGAACGCATCATTACCCAACAATTTAAAGCTTGTGTAACTATTTGACAGGAAATGATAGTGGGTTATTAAACCTGAGGAGTTTGTCTGACCTACCGGAGACGATGTTGACGATGCGATAAGGAATTCCTAGCGACTGGTAGAACTCTTCTGCCGTCCCTATCATCTCATCAAACATCTCCCAGGATTTCCCATCATGTGGGGAGGAGTAAACAAACTGCTCAATCTACAAGAAGAGACATTTTGGGTTCAATTCCAACCGTTACACATATAAAAATGACAAAAATACATGTAATTTTTATCTTTTAAACTACTTAGTGCGAGTCTTGCATACAGTTCTTGGATAATAATAAAGTTTTAACAAAAACTGGTCATTTGATGATTGAAACATCAATCGGATAACATCACTTTTGCCCCACCACCAACCTTCTCAAACTGGTGCACCCTGAAGATCCCACGGGTGTCTCGGCCATGGGAGCCCACTTCCTGCCTGAAGCAGGTGGAGAAACCAGCGTAGCGGATGGGAAGGTCCTCGGGTTTCAGCCACTCGTCCCTCAGGAAGGCTGCGATGGGCTGCTCGGAGGTGGCGATGAGATATTTCTCATCGATGGAGTTGTCCTCTGACTTCTCGCTGCCCTTGCCGATGACCTGACAGAAACACATACACGGGGGTTTAGTGTGTGTGTGTGTGTGTGTGTGTGTGTGTGTGTGTGTGTGTGTGTGTGTGTGTGTGTGTGTGTGTGTGGGGGGGGGAGGAGTGCAGAAACCCTTTTTCGAGGTACGGTCATGGAGAAATAGAGAAATGGAGAAAGTCAAGGCAGAATAGTTTGGAGGACAGAGTCGTGTGCAGGGCTGGACGGGGACAAGAAAATCCACCCTGCCATTTTTGGCCAGGAGGGCCACCACATTCCGTCGGACACAATTACTCAGCGACACTTCTGTACATTCAGGTCCAGAAATGATGGAATTCCCAGACAAAGATGCAAAAAGCAGTCACCTACAATTTAACCACAACTTACTGGTAACGAGCAAATAGATGTTTATTCAGTTAATGCAGCTGTTCCATCTTATTTCATTACTTATTCAGTTCATAAAGATTTCAAGTTTCCAAACATGTATGATGGAATATTGCACAAGTTTTATGTCGTTAATAAGATGACTTCTTTGTTTTACCATCAGAAAGAAGTAATACTTACATATTTGTACGTAACAGAGCAAATTAAATCAATTGTGCACTCGTTTGTTTGGAAATTGTGAAATGTGAAGGCGCATGCTCAATAACCAGCAGCACCAAATAATATGATCTTACTGTAGCCTAGATGGAGAACTACCTCACAGATATTAATTATTAAAAATTTTATTAAAATCCATCAATCCCAAAAGTTAACGCCATACCTGCCTGACAATTGACATATGACAATTGTCATATATTGTCATATGCCCGTTGTTGGAAATGAAAACATAATTTTCTTACAGACATAGCAGGCACACATTTTAGCAGTGAAGAGTTTCAGCCGTGATATTTGACTTTATGTGACGACCGCCACGGCATCAAACATCAGCCTTGAGAGTTAAAATATTTTTGGCCCGCAGCGTTTTCAGAGAGAAAGAGAAACAGGACAGAGGAGTTCAGTAAGACGTGATCGGGCCAGCCCAGTGTCAGTAAAAAAATGTAAGAATGCAGTTGGACACAACTTTTGTTTTTCTGACACGGTGAATTATTCTGCTTGAACAGTCTTCGACAAAAGATCTATCTGTCTCAAGAACTGCCGCTCACTGGATGTTATTTGTTTTTTTGTACCATCCAGAGTAAACTAGTGAATGTTGTAGTTGAAATCCAAGAGATCAGCAGATTAAGAAATACTGAAATCAAATGTCTGAAACCAAAAATGTTTTGTTCCTCATTTTGATATTTGATACAAACATTAACTGAAGCTCCCTATATCTGCAGGAGTTCATGAATTGCACTGCTGTTAAATGGATAATTGCATGAATAAACAGGTATACAGGTTCCTAATGGAGGGCTCAGTGAATATACAGTAGTAGCATGTTCCGTAACGACAGCTGGTTTTGAAGTTACTGAAATCCACTGGCCAGATATGAATCAATCCAGCATTCAGCAAGCCACTATGCTTCTATCCACAATGTGCAGCTCTTTGATAAGGCAACTCCACTACATGGCCAAAAGTATGTGGACAGTGACACCAGCAGGATTTAATTTGCCTGCCGGTTAGGGAGCTATGTTTTATTAAAGCTAATTGCTGATGCGAGCAGTCAATGCAATTTTACTATCAAATGTGCAGCTTTTGTGTTTCCAATTGTATTTGAAGCTTAAGTATGCGCAGATCAAACCCTGCAGCATTACATTTGGTATGGTCAAACAATGTGACAGGTATATATATTTGACCATCTCACCTGGTACACTTATGGTTTTGAGCCACAGCGTATTGACGACTATCTATTCAGATAGCCTTCATTCAAATGTCAAAAAAAAAAAAAAAAAATCTATTCAGATAGCCTTCATTCAAAAAAAAAAAAAAAAAGCATGTTTCATCAAAAATAAATATAATTTCATCCAGTCACCAACATAAATTTAAAAATGGTTGTTTTATTTTTTTGAATTTATGAAGTAAGAGGGCATGCGTGGAAATAGGAAGGAAGGAGCCCAAGATATGCATTCGGGCCAATCACAGTTATGTTACTCTACTGTATGTTACTGAGCGCCTATGTCTATTAAGCGAGCGAGTGAGAAGCAAAAGAGACTGATTCATGTTCTTTTGCACAAACGTTACCAACGCAAACACCCTCAATAAGACTGATAAGTCTATTGCATCATAACATTAGTGAGTAGATGCAGCCAAAAAACGATACAGGATCTGTTTTTGTCACAATTTGATTTTCAAGAATGGATTTTTAGTTTTTTTAAACATTAAAAAAAAAAAAAAAAAAAAAAGTACACTGCATTCAGTGAGTGAACACCTCAACATTTCATTCCAATCTGATGCTTTTATGATGGTTAGTATTTTCCATCTCATTCTTATACTGGTCTATGTTGCAATAATAAAGACTCCACAAGGCAGAATATCCCCGTCCATCAAATTTTACAGGAATACAGTAAAAGCTTGCATACCTTATAAAGCTCATCATCAAACTGACTGAGCTGGGCGACTTCCTGCATAACCTCTTTCCTCATGAAGAAGGGTGTGTAGAGCATGGTGTAGTTCTTGCTGTAGAGGATCCTTAAGGCATAATTGATTAGAGCCTGCTCCAGGAAAACCAGCGGGCCCTGAAGGCAATAGAAGAGAGGAAAACAGCTAAACAGCTGGTTTCTACATTTGTGGCTCAGGATGCAAAAGAGCAGTCTTGCTGCTGCTGCTTCTTCTTCTTTGGATGCGGCAGTGCGGATTAAATTTGGCAGAAGAATGTTGGCCTGTTTGTGCTTAGCTCTGTGTACTGAATGTGTACTGGTACGAGTGTTGGAGCTCTTAGAGGAACACACCTTCAGAAAGTAACCTCTACTCCCAGCCACGATGGCTCCCTTCTCTCCTTCAAAACCATCGATCATGACCACCAGGTCGACATGGGAGTACTTCTTCTGAGCGCTGCAGTCGCCCCAGGTACGCTCCACCTTGTTATCTGCATCCTGACAAAAGCAAAAAGAGGAAATATTATGACAAGTGACAAGATAACCAGAAGTAGCTGATAAGAAATTAGTCTGCAACAATTTTATTACTCTATTTACTGATGACCTGCAAAGTTATTTGTCAGGGAAAAATGCTAAACACTGCTGGTTTCTACTACTCAGATGGGACGATCATCTAGTTTGCTCCATTTTACATCAACGTAAACTGAAAATGATTGGGTTTGGACCAGGTGGCAAACCACCCATTGATTTGTGAACTTCTGTTTTGGAGTCTTTGAGTCTGGCATTCTAACTATCGCTGTATTCGTGTTTTTGGAGCCAGAAGTGACCATATTTGGTCAAGCTGGGGAGGAAGGAGGGGTGGATCTGACTAAGGAACCTGAGGACACCATGCAGGCCCATCTAGATCGGCAAGTTGACTGCACCCCAGGCATGTCAATCAAACCAGCCCCCCTCCCCCACAGAACACTTGATTCATGATTTTCAGTCGGACCACCAAAACACTGATCAAAACAATTAATTTAGCTAAAAACATTATAATGACTTATGGAAAACAATTGACTTTTTATTTCATGAGAAAGGGGATGCATTTTGATTCGTAGTCTATCAAAGCAGCTAGCCCCTCGTTGTCCCTTTGTGGTACTGCACTTCAAGGCATTTCCCAATTGGCTGCATTGGCCGAAGACTACGTCCATTATTTTCAGCATGAAATCTGTGATTCTTTTTTTTTTTTTTTTTCCTTTACTCTTTTCTGATATCTCAAAGACTAAACATGTTTTTGGTTACATCAATTATTGGATTTATAAATATCAGTGATCACAAATGAATGATGAACGAACACAACAAGTTAATTGACGACATCATATTGAATCTTATGCAGGCCCTTCCCATGCTCGCTCATCTTGCATTTAAAAAAATAAACAATTTAAATCTCTTGCTGCCTTTGCAAGGACTTTAAAAGGGTTTAGTGGCATCCAGCAATGAAGTGCAATCAAATCAAAGGGCGGCACGGTGGTGCAGTGGTTAGCACTGTCACCTCACAGCAAAAAAGGTTCCGGGTTCGAATCCGGTCCTGGGCCTTTCTGTGCGGAGTTTGCATGTTCTCCCTGTGCTTGCGTGGGTTCTCTCCGGGTTCTCCGGCTTCCTCCCATCATCCAAAAACATCCAAAAACATGCACCTCAGGTCAGGTTACCTGGCGCCGCGCTAGTGGCAGCCTGCTGCAGCATCTCCCCCCTGAGAGCCCCCCTGCTGTAGTGAAGACATTTCCCCTCGGGGATTAATAAAGTGTATAAAATAAATAAAAAAAATTAAAAAATGAACACCCCTCCCTTATCCTCGCAGCATTTAGGAGAATCTACAGTGGCCATGAAACTTGCAATAAATATGAAAAAGCCTCTCAAGGCCGTGTTTGGTTTGTGCCTTGTAAAAACACGGCAGTGCAAAAAGGATGTGTTCCATGACAGAGGACATAAGGACATGACATGAAGGGCTTCATTTGAGGTAATTATACCACAACTATTAGTAGTTTCAGGTGATTATTCACTCATGGAAACATAATTATAAATATTAGATTCCATTTCTGCCAATGGATCCCCCGAAATTCTGAACATTAAACATTTAAGTGTTTTCTGCCGAGTAGCTTGAGCCCCTTGCCTGCAAATTTTTGCAAGTTTGCCAACTTCTGCTGCATTTGAGGTTGACTTGACAGTGAAACAGCACTGCTTGCAGTATTTGAGGGTATTTCTGCAATAATAGTACATCACACACGTATGCTCCATAACAAGATGGAATATTGTCATTTGCAAGATGTGATTTTTTATAATATATTTTATAAAATGATACCGATATTGTGAACAACACAACGCATTTACAGATGCTTGCAGCACACACTGCACATAGTGTTGGACACTATACTGGTTCATCCACCGCTTTCTTTTCCCGTCATTTGTCGCACATCAAGAAAATGCCTCTTCAACAGATGTTGGCCTCACGGTTCCACTGGCGCTACTGCTCGACTGCCTCACCACAACAGCGACTCACCAAACTGAAAAATATAGTTTGTGGATCCTCGGCAGATTTCTTTAAAACCTCAAAATAGCAGACACAGCTCCTCTCTCAGGCACAAGTTCTTCTGGTGCATCTTCAGTGCGCCTTTCATCTCTCTCCATTTTTTATTTATTTTCTTGAATGTGCTGTAGCAATGGACCCTCTCCCAGCTGTTTACAGACAGTTATGCTACATGAAAAGTTAGCTCATGTACCCAGCATGCTGTTCAGCAGTGTAATTTGTACAGTTTGTACATGTTTATGTGTGGCGAATTGTTGTGTGCCATAGTGTTTTGTACTGTTCAAAGAGAGTTAGTTGTGGGTTATTAATTGTGTGATTTAGGTATAACCAATGGTAAGATGGCTAAACAGTTAGAGGTCCCGTCTAAAATCCCTTTTCACAGCGTTATGTGGTTCTTAACGAGGCCAAATGGTGGTTGCCAAATTATAACTTCAGTTCTATGACCGTTTATAATTTGCCTTAAAAAAAAATACAGCAAATGTAAAACAGGGTACGGAAATTAAAAAGCAGTGTATCGGTTATCCAACACTATTTAAGTATTGGATTTTTTTTTTTACATAGCAACTACTTAGATAGAATCTATCCTAATCTCAACCGAAATCAACTATCAAACACAATTCGCATATTTCATGTGGCTGACAACAAATAGATTACAAATATCAGGAAATGTCGGCAACTATTCTGTCCAACTATTTGCTGGGTCAAATGTTCTCCAATTGATAACACTTTAGGGGTGACAATCCTGTCAGTCCACATGATAGTGTGGAGTGACAGTAGATTTACAGCTACATAAAAATTGTTAAAAGCAAGTAACGTAATCAGCTCCTGCAGATCAGCCAGTACCAAACCACCAACCTCATCATTGCTGATGGGTACAGATGGGTGCAGAAGGTTGCCGATGTCCCTCAGGTACTCAAAGCGCTCCGCCTCCAGCTTTATCCTCTCACTGTCAGTTTTCTCCACTGCCTCGTCCACCAACAAACGCACCTTTTTGATCTGGGTTACAGTCAGGCCCTAATACAGAAACAAATCAACACAGATTTGATTGACAACATGCACAAATACAGCCATACAGGTGGGAAAAAGCACTTTGAGCCCCGTTTGTCATACCGATAGGGTTTCGGCAGTAAGGGACTCCAGGTTCTGTGTTTCTTCAGGTACAGACTCATCCTCCCCAACTGGTTCCTTCCTCTACATTAACAACATAGGAGGAGATATAAGACACAAAGTTAAAAAAAAACTTTAAAAAAACCCAAAACTGTCAGGGTCCCATTACAAGGTTCAACAGCCATGTAGTTATTTATTTGGCGTTGCTTATATACCTTCATTTTCTCTCCGATGCTCTTGCTGCAGAGGTTCTTCGCTTTGTTGAGATTGTCTGCAGTGAAGCGGCCTGTCAGGGGGTAAATCAGTTAGTCAGTGCATCATGGTGTGTGTGTGTGTGTGTGTGTGTGTGTGTGTGTGTGTGTGTGTGTGTGTGTGTGTGTGTGTGTGTGTGCTAAAGCAGCAGGACTACTAACCTGGTGACATGTGTCATTCGCAACAAACCCTCACAACGATCAAAATATGATGTGTTTTTACTTCTTGCTTAGCTGCAACAATGTACTGACCAAATGATGAGCGTTATCATGCTGGATCAGATTGACTCTGTCTGCAGCTGCACTGCAGAGCGAGGCTGACCTGTTGTCCTGGCTTGCTATTGCATCAGATCCCACGTTTATTACCCGGCACAGCTAAGCTACGCTAACGTTAGCCAACATCTCGTATTAAGATGTCTGTCGATAAAATAACAGATAAGCCCGGTTAACTGGTGCTTGGTCTGGTGTGGTTAGAAAATGTATGTTACTTATTACAAGGAGCTACGAGAAAGGTAACCGTATGGCTTACACAGACTCGTTGAGTAGTGCTAGCCGTGCTAGTATTAGCACCACTCTGGCGAGGACGCCCAAAACTCCATTCAAAAATGCGACTATAAATTGTTGCTCGACTTACTGACAATTATTAATGTGTAGACCAAGTTCAATTCAATCACGTACTGTTTGATTAATGCCCAAAAGCCTAAACTTTCCTTAAGTGAAAGTAGACTACTGCAGTAGAGTGAAACCTACTAAGAGCGTGAAGAATATTTATATTTTAAATATATTCTGAAAAGATGTTTTTAACATTTCATGGTGCCGAATTGAACATTGGGTCCCAAAAGTGCTTGTCGTCTTCTAACACCTCCGATAGGGTGAAGCCGTTAGCGGAGGCGTGGAGTCACAACTCAAACGGACCTATTTCTAGAGGAGTTGGGGTTTAGGTTGCCTGTCCAGTAGAAAATACATTGACGGCTACGCTAACATTAGCATCATTAGCCACTGCGCTAACACCAGCACCGGAGACACAAACCATAAAAAAGAAAAGGGCTCTTACATTTTCTCCACTCTGTATCCGCGGTTACCAGTTTGTCAACTAGAGTCTCGTCTTTAAACCTCTTTATTTGAGTCTCACGGACGATTTCTGGATCGCCGCCTTTATCGGTCCGAAACTGGTCCAAGTCGAGCACCATGGTTCCCGTCGTCTGAGGGAGAGATTGAATGAACGGATGACGGATCACCCGCCGGGTTGTCCGATTACTCAAGTAGCCCAACCCGTAATTACACTTTCAAACTTAATTAATTAGTAATTAGTATCAATTAGTCATTGTAATTACAATTTCAAACTTTCGATTTTATTTATATAAGGTGGATATTAAATTAAAACAGTTTCGAATACAAAAACGTCGGAGTTTTTTTTTTTTTCCCACCTGCAAACCTACAACTTTAGCAAGAGTCATAGTATTTAATATATTTCATGAGAAAGAGGAAACTTGAAAAGGCATTTACAGTATTTTATTTAGCTGGTTAGATGAAGACAAATATTATACACATTATAATGTACAAGACAAGACGAATCACACCATTTATTCATGTGATAGTAGACAGTCAGTAAAAAAAATAAAGAATATATGTAGCCTATATGAATATAAACAAAGAATGTCTGTAAACATCCATGCATACAATGTTCAGTATGTATTTTAAGATACATATTCTCAGTGTTACTGATTTATTTTAATGAGATAAATAGTGTATTTGTAGGGTATATAATTTTATAGAGACTTTTTACATTGCATTGCAAGATAGGCTATAATTTGTTTTTTGGAAAATCTATTTTTGGCTTCTAGAAGGACTCCACAGTTGAAAGCAAAACTTTAAAAAAACAACTGGAATTTGCAAAAATGCATATTGACAAGCTACAATATTTTTGGGAGAACTTCGTTTGAACAGATGAAACAAAACTGGAGCTTTTTAATATCTCACATTAGCTCTGTGCTCACAGACAAAAAGATAAAGTTTTCCAAGAAAAGGACACCGATGGTGAAAAACGAAGGAGGCATGGTTTTGTTTGAGGGGTGCCTTGAATCTGTGCAGGGCTGCATGAAATCTCAAGACGTTCTGCCCAGTGTCAGAAAGCTCTGTCTTGGCCAATTCAATTCAATTTTATTTATATAGCACCAAATCACAACACAAGTTATTTTAGGGCACCTAACATATCAAAGTCATTTCAACAGAACCTAACAACATTATAAAAAAGGACACAATAATCCAACAACCCTCACATGACCAACAACTGGTAGGAAAAACTCCCTTTTAAGAGGAAGAAAAACTTTGTTTCAACAGGACGATGCCTCTGAAAGAACCAGGCACAGGGGAGGGCAGTTATCTGCCTCTACCAGTTTGACTGAGGGGACAGGAAGAGAGAAAAGAACAGCATAGCGATCCAAGAAAATGAACTGTTGGGGCCACCAGAGACATGCAGTTACACGGCAAGGGATACCTGAAAAAAAAAAAAGACAAAGAACCACAAGCAAGCCAGCAGTCTGTGAGCACTCTATTACGATTACATGGTTATAAACTCTTTGAGAGAAGATGGAGTTTGCCCATGAAAAGCTTTGTAAGTCAATAGAAGAATTCAAAATTCTATTGATTTTACAGGAAGCCAATGAAGAGAAGCTAAAATAGGACAAATATGATCTAAACTAAACTTGATTGTTTTAGGTTTCCATCCTTTTTTTCCATTGCCATTTTCATTTCTTGTATTATTTAAAATATTCTGTTGAAACAAAAAGCGTGAGAGCACATCAGTGATTGTAGCTGTGAGCTCAATTTCCTGCAATTTTCATCCAGAATGTCTATCTGCAGGCCAACCTTTTTCCTTTATGGAGCTGAGAACTAATATTAAATCAGGGTATACAGAATCCCTTTTTCACAGTTTGGTCCCCTCCCCTCACAGCATGCTACCTTTTTGCCCCCATTGCCAACCCAGCCTCATAGATAGCCCACTGCAGGGCAGCTCCTGCTGGCAACTTTGCAAAGCCTTCCTCCGAGATGTGGCTTATCTTCAGGTAACTCCCAGGCATGTGCAGAGCCACTCCGTGGAGGTGGGAGAAGAGCAGTGGTAAGTCACTCATCAGCGTGTAGTGAGATATGAGCCTCAGCTCCATGGGGATGTCCGTTATCTCAGAGTGCTCAAAAATGGCGGCCATGTATTTGGACAGGTCCTGTCCCCTGGCTTTGGCTCGACCTACCTCCTCTCCAATAAGTTGGATGACAGCATCAGAGCTGTAGGCGCAGCACCCAAAATCTAGCCCTCTGTCTACCTCCTCATTTTCATCATCCCTCTCTGCCAAATCAGGTCTTTGATTGAGGCCCCGAGAACATATCACTAAGACGAAGTCGCTCTCCTGGATCTGCCGGCAGTGCCAAGCTACACTGCCCTCCTCAGCCACTCTCAGAGAGTCCCACAAGTCCAGGCACACCTGGGAAGAAAATGATCTGATACTACAGTTAACTCCATTTCGATTTCATTTTTATAATAAAGAAATGATGAAATGGACCACATAATAATTAACAGTGGCAAAATTTTGCAGAAACTGTCCTTACAACATTGCAAATTAAGCCATTATATGTCATGTTTACTACCTGTGTGGCCATGTGCTGCTGTATAAAGGCCCCTAACTGCATGACAGCTTTGACATGAGCAGGGCCATCATAGCTGCTGTAGCAAATCAGAAGACGAGGAGGGATCGGCCTGCTTCTGGGCAATGTCACTACATCTTCTTGAGGCCTGCTCGCTTCTTGTTGACTGGTAATGTCTAAAGTGATGACAAAAAAAAAGAAAATCTGGATGCATTTCACACACTGCTGATAATGGAAAAGACAGAACAATGGAATAAGGTTCATAATAAATGTTTGTTTTGTCTTTGCACCTGGTTTTTTGTCAACCTTCTTCATGCGCTTGGGCCTGGCTTGGGCCTTCATGCACTTGGGCCTCCTCCTGGTGAGAACAGCTAGCAGGACTCCAAGTATAGCTACCACAGCCAGACACAGTAGAAGCACCACAGCCAGGGAGGGGGTGACGGAGAGCAGCGAGGCACCCTCTAAAGGTGGAGTTGTAATTACACGACAAATCAGTGTGAGACCTTGAAGAAATAGTCTGACATTTGGGCAATGTGCTTATTTACATTATTTCTGAAAGTTACATGATACCACTCTACCCTACAAAGCTAAAACACAGTAATACACATTTGAGTAAGGATATTACACCACAAAAAGGTGTGATTCTATAAGACAAGCGACCTGGCTTCCAGAAAATAACTTTTTGTTGTTAGTTTTTTTTTGTTTTGTTTGTTTGTTTTTGGGGGAGGGAGGGGGGGATTCTATTAAACTTGAGCAGTGTTAAGTGTATTTTTCAGAGATACATACTCTTTACCCTGAGTCTTTAGGATAGCTAATTGCTTGTGGACTGTAGCTCCATAGTTAGCAGGATATTTCTCAGCATTTCAAAGTATTATTTGTACTTTAAAGAATGAAAGACTGGTCACACATGTATCAAATAGTGTATCTGTGTCGAGCACAAAGACCTGGACACAAAGATATACCGTATCTTTTGGACTGTAGGCCAAAAGATACGGTATATCTCCTCACCAAAAAGTA
The DNA here is from genome assembly GCF_029030835.1 of Brachyistius frenatus. Taxonomy (NCBI): domain Eukaryota; kingdom Metazoa; phylum Chordata; class Actinopteri; family Embiotocidae; genus Brachyistius; species Brachyistius frenatus. Next base: position 5,902,042 of record NW_027210615.1, read on the forward strand.
AGGAGAATTGCACCTGTTAAAATGTATTGTGATTGTGTGGATCAAAAGCAGCCTCAACAAACTCCCCTACCTTTCTGAATGTGCATGACATCAATATTGAATGTTTTCCTCACTGCATCCACTTCGTTAGCTGCGATCTGTGACATGAAAACATTTTGAGCATTTAAGTTTATTGGAAGTTTATTGGACCTTGGGAATTGCATTTTGGCATACAAAATTGACATACACATCACTTTAATGTATTTACAAAACTTTGCTCTCATTGGACTGTTTAGTTTAGCTTTTCACTACCAGCTAGTTGGGAACTTAGAATGTGGACTACCATGTGTCTACAAGGGCTTTATGTCAGCTTTTGTGCACAAAACTGTTGCGTGATATGACATTTTGAAAGCGGTGCAAGTACAGTGGCCCCAAAAACCAAAACAGTTACTCTGTTTTAAATTTCATACAATAATACTTGTATATTCTAACATGCTAATACACTTACTTGTGTAGTATCCTGCTTGAATGTTGACAGCATAGTGTTGTCTCAAATCACACTGCGATTCTGCACCGACCGGAAATAACCGCAACATTTCATATGTATCACCCACCAACATATCTGCCGGCTTTGATTATTTTACCCATAAATTAAAACTAATAAAATGTTTCTCCTGTGTATGGCAACGGCTGCAGCCACCAAAGCTTTAAGATACTGTAGGTTGCTGGCCGGCGGTTCCTCCGTTTCATTCTCAATTTCTGCACCGTTTTGAATACCTCATGTATGTTTTGATAGTGCATTGCTATTTCCAAACTTGACAATGTAAACGCACTTATGCATTCAAAATAGTATGTGTTAGTATGCAACTTCGAACATAGCAACTGAGCTGAAAGTCAGAAAGCTCTGTGGAGCTGAGGGGAACAGAAAGGTCAGCTGATAATTCTCAGTGGGTTTGTCAGCATAACCGATCTTCTTGAAATTACACTCAGTAATTAGATCCATTGTTATGAAAAAAATATTGATCAGTGCAGCTTTAACTTAAATCTTTTCTGGAGCTTATCTCAAAGTTTCAAACGTAGGTCAAGTTATAAGAACGGAACCATTTCTATGACTATGAACCAACTCCATCTGCTAATGAAGTAAATAAAATGTGCTGGAATGCTCCAGAAAAGACCTTGTAAGCAGACTTGAGTTCACAATATTTTGTACAGCTGCAAGAAATGCTGTTTCGGGATGAAGAAAATGAAAGCTACAAATATATTTTGTATTTCAGTGCTGTCATTAAATAAAGGTTTTCATTAAGGTTTTCATTCACCAAAAATACATTTTGATAGCCGATAGCTGTATATTCAGTTTAAGGTATACATTAGTTATAAGTCACTCTAATTTACCTCACAAGTGTAATTGGTTCCTTCTTGAAGGTCATTCAGCTGATAGCTATAGTGAGTTCTGTTTTTGGTGGAATTCTAAGGAAATTCAATGAATGGTTAATACAAATATTACATTTACTTATGTGCATATTTTTGTAACATAAACAATGTATTAATGAATGGAATGAAAACAAAGCAGAAAAATATAAAGCTGAAGAAGAAACCACTTACAGGTATTATGTCTGTGTATTTCTTTCCTCCATTTGCATAACACAGTGAGAAGTAGCTTCTAATGCCCAGGTTTGGGGGGGCCAGATTAAAGGTCACAGTGATGGCAGTGCCTTCCTGCTGAACCTCAATATGTCTCGGATACCAGTCTTAAACAAGAGCATAAACAAATAATAGATGTAAAGTTGATCTTAAGAAGAAACGTTTAATCATGAGATGGGTTTCTTTTACCAGACTGGATTTTATTTGTGATTTATTGGACGTATCTCTTACCTTTTTTGCAGTACTCAAGACCTTTCTTCTCTGCACATGCTGCAAAACCATATTACCATTAAATCAACACTGTTTTAAAACTTTAAGATATACCCATATAAAAGTATGAGGTGTCATAACTAGACAGACTGCAAATGAGCTAACAGGATTCTGGCTTTTAAGGTCACCCCCAGAAGTAACTGCAAACTGTATGAACTCGTGTGTGTGTGTGTGTGTGTGTGTGTGTGTGTGTGTGTGTGTGTGTGTGTGTGTGTGTGTGTGTGTGTGTGTGTGTGTGTGTGTGTGTGTGTGTGTGTGTGTGTGTGTGCATCATGAGATTATATCTAACAAGAGCTTAATGGGATCTTACAGCGTGTTGAGAAGATCTTGCTGTGGTAGAACTTCTCCCACTCCTTAGGAACCGGCAGAGCCATGACAGTAACGGCATACTGCGATCCAAGGGGGAGGCCGGGGAAAGGGTCAGACTTGTACACCTGCAGAATATCTCAAAAATTGAGACCTTTCTTTTCCTTAAAAACACACTGCACAGTTTTACCTGCATACAGGTTATACAAGTTTTAAACAAATGCATTACATGTTGTGGAGAAGTACTTTCCAATAAAATCACTTCTACTGTTAAACTGTTAAAAACAAAATGTTTTTTTCATTCTGTATCTAATATTGATAGCTGTTAGGTTTAGCTACATATTGTAAAAATGGCCATGTTAGTCAACGGTTGGTGGAGGATGTCACACTTGACATGGTATTTGAAACCCTTCATGACATGCTTGTAACAAATGGCTACATAAATAATAGTATTCCCTTGATGTGGCTTCACCTAATATTTATAACTTTTGGATGAGCCTTAACATAAATTGTACAGCTGTTTCCTATTAGGACATGTTTTCAGTTTTGGAAAGGATTATGTCTTTGTGTTGTTACCCAAAATACAGCATCTTTTCGCAATCAGCACATCAAAATTTGGGAGTTTGCCGAGAAACTAAAAGTGACCAATGGTGTCTTCTCAGGGGAATGTTATTGGGAAAATTTAGAATCCACTTTCTGGATCAAAACAAATCAAAATAGTAATACGTCTGTATGAAAACTACATTGTATTATTTCATTCTCTGTTTAAAATAAAAATAGCTGAGGATATTTCTGTAACTAAAAGCTGTGCAAGCTGTACGTTTTTAGGAAGAATCCATGTCGTCCCACAGCACACCAGACAGAAAAATAAGTGAAGAACAAGGTGAGTGAAGCCCTTTGTACCCTTTGAGCATGTGAAGCTGGGAGAGAAATGTTCCATTGGAAGAGAAAGAGCTGACAGGCTACACCAGACCCTCCCAGAGCCTGGAGGGACACCTGAAAGCCCCGCAAGAAGGCGATCCCTGCAACAAACACAAAATGGACATAGTGACACCAGTGTGACGGAATCTGGCTCAATTTCATCATCCAAGTTGCTCGCTGTCAAATACATGCGAGTGTTGCGTGAGACGCACTAGTTCAGTTCATGGTCAATTAAGCTTTAAACATTACCGGCTGTTACAGTGTCATATGAACCATAATTAATTTTTTAGTACTCTCATAATGCTTGAGAATTTTTTCCTTTCATAGAAATTCACTATGTCACCTGTAACAGATCTTGTTTATGTCAAACTATGACGTGAGAAATTATTCAAGGGGGGGGCCAAGTTGTGTCTGACATGATGATTGAGTTGAGTCTTAAAACGGCAATCCAACCAAATTCACAGGCATGTGACCTTATAACAACTGCAACCAGAAATTGTCTTTAAAGTACAAGATAAGGGTACATATTTAGTTGACAATGTGCATCAACATACCATAGTAGCTGGGCTTCCAGGAGACAACAACAGTGTCAGATCTGGGGTTTGGCTCATATACAAACTCAACCTCCACATCATTTGGTGCATGGACATAATGTTGACAGATTTTAGGGTCTTTATCACCAAACAGCTCAAAACATGGCCATGGAATACAACCTGTGGAGGAAAAACAATGTGCGTGCGTGCACACGCACACGCACACACACACACACACACACACACAGTGGACTATCATTTATTTTGACAGAGCATAAGCCAGCGATTAATACATTTCGGGACATCAAATGTAAACTAGGAAACTGGATATTTAAGCAAGATTTGTCAACAGATATCCATCATTAACAGATCTCTGAGGTTGTATTTGCTAACATGCACATGCTAACATTTAAAATCAATATGCTTGGACTTTTAGCATACTAATATTTGCTAAAGTGCACCAATGCAATGTACAGATTAGTCTGATGTGAATGTTGCTGTTTGGCCATAAACTAAAGTGGGTAGCTGTTCCTATGCAGCTCCAGACAAACTGAAATGAAACAAAGAAAAATTAAGGAATCATAATTATTTACATTTATCCTCTGGGTAACACAATTGTCTGAACAATATTTTATTTGAATCCAACCAGTGGTTTTAATATCAAATAGATGTTTCACACACAATCACAAGTAGACAGATGGCTTGGCTAAAAATTGTGGAATTAGTTGACAGTTGATAAAACTGCAATGGAATTTTGCATCAAAAAAAGGTCGAGTTGCCAAAAGCAAGGTTGGAGTCTGACAAATATTTGATACGAGATTATCAGGAGTTCCGATTTTCATCTGCTATTAAACGAAAAAGAAATGCTCAATGCAAACTTGAACTTTGATCCCAGGGATGACGACAGTTTATACCTCTCCTTTGTTTGATCTTGAGGCTAGCCTGCAAGCAAGTGCTAAGTCAAAAGGCAAAGGGTGTGACATCTACTCATTGTGAAAAGCATAGATAGAAGTTGAGTTGAGGGCATGCAGGTTAGACACCTTGAGTACAGGCTGAGCAACATGTTAGTGCTGCTGAACTGTGTTTGAGAAAAGTTCATTCTGTACACAGTGTGTAATGAAGTCACGCAGAGCACAAACATTTGCTTGTAAACTGTGAGGGCAGCGCAGTCCGCCAGAATTCAACTTACTTCCAAACACTTTGATGGAGTTAAAACCCAGAACCTTCTTCACATCACTTCTGGTTATTCTGCAGTATTCGCATGCAGGTCCTCCCTGCGGAGGAGAAAGTAATAATGAAGTCAGGCTACACAATTTCAACTGCATTTCTGCTGATGTTATTTGGAAATGTGTCAGGTGAACCTGATGAGCAACTCGTTAGATGTAATTAGAACCAGGACTGTGTGCATTCTTTGTTCTGCTGCCAAGAGAAAGGTGAACGGAGGAAATTAGTAAGTAATAGCAGCAACAAAGAAATGAAAATAAGGCTATGTAATACAACTCGGATTTGCAGTATTGCTGCGTCATATTGCCATTCTTGCCTCCCTACACTGTCAGCCATAAATGTAATCCCCACATCTCACTGCCAAAGACCTGGCACCCTTTCACAAAAGGCTCCTGCCAGTCCAGAGAGCCAGGACTAAGCACCTTCACTTTGGACTATGGAACTGTCTTCACTGTGCTGTAGATTTGCCCATTTCTGTGGAGGTTTTTAAACTTTTTAAGGTTAATCTAAAAACACTTTTACTCAATGGTCTTTATAGCTGTGCCTTAATTAAAGGCATTGGTAACAACTAAAATTATTGTTGGATTGCCTAAGTTCGTCTGAACGTTTGAACTTGAAAAGCAGGCCCAATCGACACAGCGACCGACCAGGTGAGAACATAGGTTTGCAGTTCTCTCAACACCTGTTTTTGTTCTTCACTACACAACTATTTCTTTCACTTTTCATGTGTACAACACTATGAATGCTTTTAAGGTGAAACTGTCTGAAAATGTGTACTATTGTTGCACTAATGTTTTAGCGAACATTACATCTCTCCCATCATTTACACAGGTGGCTTTTCTCAGAGAGCTTTCAGCTTGAAGTACTTTTGTATTAAGTTGCAGGTGGGCCACAACCTTGATCATAAAGAACATTATTGCCTGACAAAAATAATATGAAAATAATAGAATATTCATTCATAGCTGTTCTGAACAGCCACATTGGAACTGGGGGCAACAGTTTCAGATGGACGAGAATTGACAGAAGTTTGATTTCATTTAAATTTTTGTTTTTGCACAATGTGGAAAAAGTCTCATAGTTTCACAATGTGCACAAAAGGTTAAGTTAGGTCATTTTGATCACAAAATGAGAGATGATAGCTGGCAACATTGGTTGTCATGAATCCTATAAACTGGGATTTGAATAGCATGACTTAGAAACAACTGATCCATTTTTGGGGACTGTTGTAACCCACAACAACAACACACTGTTCAGATTTCTCAGTTTGTATTTAATTTATGATAGCTAGCAAGGTCTAATTAGATGGCATATACTGTATCGTCATTGTGCATCTGATTTTTATTACTTTTTATTTTATGCTATCTTCCTCCCTTCATTCTGTTTTCTCTTTGTATGGATCAACTGTGTATTAAAGTTTTATTTGGTATGCCCCCTACTCCCTGCTGCCTTTCACAATATTATGCTTCAGTCATTGTGGAATTTACTATAGATTAAGACACATACTTTTTAAATAAAAAAAATATCATCTCAAATATGAGATCTGAACAAAAACAGCTGCTTTCAGTCCTTAGTGCAATGTGCTATTGGAGAGGATATCCATATTTTATTCTAAGTAATAGTAAACAATATCATATAAACTTGAACGAAAGAAAAGTGTCCAACATTAAAAGCTAAGTAGAGGCCAACAAAGGATATTCGATTTCCAAACATCTGCACACACTTACTTATCATCATTCAAACCCTGTATCACCACTGACAGTGCTGTCAGAGTGAGTTAATGGGGAACCATAAATCCTGATCGTATAATACAGGAATGTGGATCTTTTTTTGAGCGTTGTCAATGTAATGCTTAATTTGTGAAATGTGATTGCATTGCACAGCATTAGCTGTGGCTAATTCTTGTCTTGGATCACTAGTTGTTCCCTTAAGTATCCAGAAGAACAACTAAAGCATTGATCAGATCTTTGGAATTCTACTCAGATTTACCAATATCAGACTGTTCTGATTCGAACTTGAGAAAGAAAGGGAAATATTTTACTTTAATTTCCATATTTATTTGTATTTAATTACTTTTCCGATAATAACAATACAAGTATCTTATTTGATCACAGGTTTCCAATGTGATGAGTTCTAAACATCTCACATAGTTTCATTTAAATAAATGTTCCAGATAGAAAAAAATATATAGACAACCACCATTAAAAAGCCAACCCCTTAGATGTATCTTGTAATGAAAGTAACACATATGTGTGCTGCTTGCATACCGATTCACCAGTATTAACTAATTATTTATATTTAACAACATATCCTCTCAGTCCCAAGAATTTGTATTTTTACTTTCAGTTCAATTCAATTCAATTTTATTTATATAGTGCCAAATCACAACACAGGTTATTTCATGGCACTTAACACATTAAAGTCCTTACAGTGGAACTTTACAACTTTAAACAGAGAAACCCAACAATACAACAATTAAAAGCATTCATAAAATAATACTTTATAACCTTTTACATTATTTAGTTATGGTAGTGTTGCTTTATACTTCAGTCATGTACTGCAGACTTGCTCGGCAGGTTTAGAGTCCATAACTAGACTAGCAGGTGAAGAAAATGGGACAGAGAGAAATACTGCCTCTGCCTCGGGCAAAAGAGAAAGACTGTGTGTGGTTTTGGTGGTTTAAACAATGGTAGTTAAACTGTCAGGTCAGGCAATGGCCATCAGAGTGTCTTTGTAGCTTAAGTACTTACTTGCACGCAAGCTTAGAGAACATAATCAACATGGAGATCAACACAAAGAAGATGCTCAAAATATAGACAAAATCGGCAAAAAGTTTTGAATATTTAGCTCTTTGTGATTGCATCAAGTTACCACACAGGATATGAAAGATGCGGTATACAGAACACATACTAACCTTAGAGTAAATGTGAACATAAACAGATGGAGGAAACAGTGCACCAAGGCTCCAATATTTTATCGTTTCATAATCTCGCTGCTCAGTGCAACCTATTTAAGTCACCACGGGAGAAATACATTTTGTAAGGTTTTTGACAATTTATAGCAAAGCTCAATGTTTGGTCACAAATTATTTATATTAAGAATAAAATACAAATGGCTTTACAAAAAACCTTTTGTTATTAAAGAGACATAATTATCAGTTCAGGAATAAAAAAACATGGACAATGTTTGTAAAGTAAATATTAGTGGTGGAGAAACTTGTCTTGCCTTTAAAGTTTTCAGCTGATAAACATGAAGCTTTCATTTGAAAATGTTTTAGTTCTTCCTTAATTTATTGAGTCCAGTTCAACCTGTTTTGTGCTTGACTCCTTAAATATAGCAACCTCTGTTGCAAATGTCCTTCAGAGCGATTTGTACTTCTTAGTTTCATTTGATTTAATTCTTGTTAGATGTTCTCGATATATAAATTGTCAAAACAATTGCTGCAAGTCTTAGCAGAAACAACATTTTTGAGATTTTAATGACATTTCTAGCAGACTTCCCTTGTCGAAGTTGTCAGTGAAATCTTAATGAAGGCTGATGCAGGTGAATATAATTAGTGATGGTCCTGCTTGACCTAACACCTTTTTTGACATCGTGGATCATAGCTTTATTGCTGATAGGTTGACAACATGTTTGTATTTCTGGAATTACCCTCTAGTTGTTCCCTTTGCAATTTTCAGAAACAGAGCATTTTTGATGTTTGCTTATGGCTTTACTTCCTCACGAGCACGGTCTAGATATGGAGGACTTCGGGGCTTCATTCTAGGACCAATCCCTTTTTCTCTCTGGTCATTGCATCAAACAGCACTATATTTATTTTTGTTGTTATGCAGATCTTAAACAGCAGTACCTGGCTTGCAAGCCATCTGAATCAGCCAAGTTATCTTGCCTGCTTACAAGCCTTACTGTAGTCGAGGATTGAAAAGTTTTCTTCAGCTAAATTAGTATATTGGCTTTGAGTACACGTCTGGCCAAGTTTTTGCCTGCTCTTGGCAATCAAGTGCAACGTGTTGTACACATCAAGAAACTTGGATTTATCAGACTCTCTCTCTCAAATCCCGTGTTAAAAGTTGTAAACTCAGTTGTGTTTTTTTCAGGGTTTAATGTTTTATTACTCATAGTTTTATACTCAGTTGTATTACTCTATTACTCCTGCCTCTCTAATTGTGACTCTGTCATTTAGAACCTATGGTACAATTTTACTCCAGACTTTTAAGGCCCTGCATGGTATTGCACCGAGTTCAGGGTGACGTGGATTTTGTGGTTAATGTTCCAACCCTTTGGAATATCTTTCCTGAGCAACTTACAAGTAAATTCTTTGCTTTCTTTAATATCGTCCAACAAGACTTGTTTTCTTCCATTTATCTGCACTTTTAACTGTTGTATTGGTTTTTACTTTGTTGACTGACTTTGTACTCTGTTTTCCAGATTTCCTTTAATGTCCTTGTTTGTGAAGCATCATAAATGTATTTCTTCCTCTTTCCAAGCCTTTTTACTTGTGACCCCTTAAAGGGCCTGACCCTCAAGCTCAGAACCATTACTTTCGGATGTGACCATCTTAACTGAAGAATTATATTTTTCTTGTCTTTTTTTAATAGGAGTAATTTGTGCTTGACGTATAATTTTAGATTAACTCATGTTTAAAAAAACAGATTACGAAAACATCTAAAATGTCAATCTGTTAATCATCTAATTTTAGATTTATCTAAAACTAGGTGTAAAATTGCACACTATGTATTATGACGTACTGCATGTTATAGTTTCTGCATACAGTTTCTAGCCAATTTGCCAAAATTGCTGGGTAAGAGGGAGGAAATAATACAATAATTATGTTGTTGGAAAAAACCTTGTGTGCACAGTATAGAGAACCCAGCCAGTCTACAAATGAAACTATATATTTAAGTCCTGCTCCACTGTTACAGGTGTCACAAAAAACTTCAACACAAAGGAGAAATTATAGGTTTGAAATGTGGCTTACCTTTCTAATACAGTCCAGACTGCAGTTCTGAGGAGTGATCGCAGTAGCTGTGGCATCATGCTGAGCCAAGACAGGCTTAGCAAGTGCCAACAACTGGTATAAAATTAGAGCAGCCCTCCACATGCTGGTACAGACAGCATGACACTGTCCCCACTGTGAGCACACCACAAACTCACATACAAACTGGCTGGAAGTAATTGTGAGAAATCTGATGGTGAAGTTCCTCCACTGGTGCGTGAGAATAAGTGACTGGATCCTGGTAGGAGGAAGCATAGGGGAGTGGTGTCTTCAGGCTACGGGTGGAGTGTGGCGTGTTTTAACAATTGCGTTACCAGAGGAGTTCATGTGCTGCAGGAGCAGCAAACACATTTGTCTCTCAGGCCCACCTTAACATAAACACACTTAGAAATGATAAACATCTTGCTTGTCACAAGGGTTTTGGAATCGAGTTTTGTGAGTCATTTTATTCAGTACAGATACTACAGCATGTTTATGAGTTATAAGCGATGTACATAGATTTGATTACACAGGAGGCAATTCAACCACATTTGGGTAAAATCAGTATTTCACCTACAGAGAAACATGAATGAATAATTTATCAAATCTCGAAAAAGAATTGATGAAATATGTGAAATCAGATGGAAAATGACAACAAAACGTTTGCATCAAGGATCCTGGAGACTGGATGATCACCGGATCTGGAAAACAAACAAAATAAATAAGTTCTCCATGAAAAGGAAACATATGGTACTAATAATAAACAGTTGGAATAATGAGTATTCACAGTGCTTCACTTTTTACACATTTTGTTATGTTACAGACTTATTCCAAAATGGATTAAATTCATTTTTTTCCCTCAAAATTCTACACGCAATATCCCATAATGACAAAGTGAAAATAGTTTGTTTAAAATTTTTGCAAATCTATTAAAAATAAAGAACGAAAATGTAACAGCCTTTGCTCAATACTTTGTTGAAGCACCTTTGGCAGAAATTACAGCCTCAAGTGTTTTTAAGTATGATGCTATAAGCTGAATTTAATCCATTTTGGAATAAGGCTGTAACAACAAAATGTGGAAAAAGTGAAGCGCTGTGAATACTTTCCGGATGCACTGTATTGTGCATTTTGTGATTTTTCTCTCATTTATATATTGTTATGATGTTAAAAGTCTCAATTATACATGGTCAAAGTTCTGCTCTGATCAGCTCGTTTGCAGTCTGGTTAACTCAATTTTGAGGGCTGTACCTGATATAGAATTCTGAGCTTGCTCCGATTTGGCTGTTTAATTTGAATACTCGATTATTAGTTCCTTTATTTAAAAAAAGAAGGACTAATTGGCAATTAGAAAATCCATAGCATTCTGTCCTTTTTCTCCACATTGCCATAGGTCTGCCTTAAAAGTGAATCTGATGGGAGGACAGATTTCTGAGTACTGCTGGCTTTCAGACGTTCTGCAGTTTGGTAGAATTTAAATATCCATGTCCTGCTGTTGGTTGGTAGTTGTTTTTTCTATAACTGATAATTGTAAAGTTTGATAATATGCACCCAGACAAAAAAAAAAAGGTCATCAGTTTAGCCTGTAGTTTATGTTAGAGAGTGCTTATGTCCCTTTTAAGGAAGACCATGGTAGCAAAAAAAACAGTCACTGAAAAACGTATTTATTGATTGAATGCATCTTGAATATTTTTCATTAGTTTGTGTTATCATTAGCTGAACTAAAACAAAAACGAGTTTCAGCCATCATTGGGGTTATTGTTGAATTCATAACTAGAAGTTAGAATACACTACTTGTTCCTCTCATGTTGGACTGTGGTACAAAATGGTATTATGAGACAGGCCAGGTCGGCGCTAACTGGTTATGATACTAATTTCAGTAGATATCTCCACAACAAAATACACAGAAGTCACTGATAAAACATCAACACTGCTATTTTTACACATACTGTGGATATGTTTCGACAAGTTTTTCAAATGCTTCTGCATTCCAGCTCTGAAAAATCCCAATCCATATCCGTCTCAAACAGCAAAAATTTCTCTCTCTAATTACAACCCTATTTCCAAAAAAGCTGGTATGCTGTGCAAAATATAAATAAATACAGAATGTGATGATTTGCAAATCATGTAAACCCATACTTATGGAAAAGAGAACAAATTGTTATTTTTTGGGGGAAAATATATGCTTAACCCTGTGTTGCATCTCCTCTTCTGTTAACAACACTGTAATCGTTTGGGAACTGAGGGGACCAGTTGCTGAAGTTTTGAAAGTGAAATGTTCTTGTCAGATATATGAATTCAGATTTTTAGCAGTTCAGGGTTTCCTTTGCCGTATTTTTCATTCCATGATGTGCCAGTGTTTTCAGTGGTTGACAGGTCTGGGCTGCAGGCATGCCAGTTTATCACAACAGACCCATGCTGTTGTAATAAGTGCAGAATACAGTTTGGCATTTTGCTAAAATAATCAAAGCCTTCCCTGAAAAAGCCATTGTCTGGTTATGTTGGGGCTTGAATGAGGCCAGTTTAAGAGAAATAAGGAGGGTTTTTAAATGTAAATAATGCAAAGGCATGCCAAAGTGGTTCCCTTTAAGGTGAATAACCTGTCCCATCGTCTCTTATGTATTCCACCCTTCACCGTCTTCTGGAAATACCATAATGGCTTGAATATAGTAAGACCCAACAATCTGTTTTCGAGAAGAAAACTTTAACTTAAAACCATTTGTATGAGTCATTTTCTGCAATAGTATTTCTCCAACTGTGTGTGACTATGAGGCACATTTTCTCTCCTGTTCATTTGTCGGGAGTAACTATGAACTCATTTTCAGGCGTCATAAATATGATTACTTAGTGGCGCGGCAAAAACTGCTGCAGGTTGAAACACTTCCAATTATAATGTATTCCTTATTGACAAAGCTTTGGCATTCTCTCCAGTATGACTCTAGAAATTTAAATATCAGTAAAAATTACAAGGCCAACTTCGACCAAAGATCATCTTGATGAGCTGCTGGAACCACTCGTATAAACAGATTTAAGAGAGCGGTTCAAGAGACTGTATGTAATTTCTGAATTTTCTCTTCAAACAAAATTCACATGTGGTTCAGACAAGTCTTAAAGAAGATGCCTCTCTCCCCTGAGCGAAAACACTAATCATGCCTTAATCAGACTGTATTTGGAGTTTAAATGTAATACTGAAATGAACTAAAATAAAACTAGGTAAAACTTAAACATTTATATTCTACTCACCATATCATCAAGATCATTCTCATATCTTGCTAGTGACTGATTAGCTTTTATATTATTATTATTATTATTTATTTATTTTTCGCTTTTTTTGTATTTAAGCTAATATTAGACACAATAAAGTGCATTACTGTAATTGCAAAATTCTCACTTTCAAGGCCTGTGTGTAGGTCTCTGCCTAGTTGCACTTTCTGCAAGCTACAATAATAACTGTGTCTGTCTAATATCTGTGTAGCTGAACATGATCACTTATCTGCTTTGGTTTAGAACTTTTTTTTGAAGTATTGGACCATGTAATATAATTTCCTCTTCATTTCTGTCAGAGTAAGGAGCGGCTTGAAGACAGGTCAATGGCATTAACAGAGTGTTTTAATTGTTTTAGGTTCTCCACTGACATTGCTACATTCGTCCTTCCCACAACAGGTTCAGGTTTTCTTTCCAACAAAAATGTTAAGGGTGTTGATTATTTTAATGAATGCACACCTTCAAGTTATCAAACTGAAACAAACAACCAGGGTGATATCTGGCTCTTTACCTCCAATGTTTTCACCACTGACTCATGAATTCATTTGTTTTGGGTTGTTTGGTGCTGGGCAGATAGTGTATATTGTGTTTATCTTTTGATTTTTTTTTTTTAACTCAATCACTTGCTTGCACCTGGACACAAAATGGTTAAGAACAATGACAATGAAGAAGAGCAGTGGAAGTTTTGGGCCATGGAACTAAAAAAATTAGTTAAAAATCTTATTGTGGCTATGAGTGACCACTTTCACAAACAGTTCAGTTGATAATGTAAAAATAGTGATTAGAACTGCTTTAATAAATGTTACAACAGTATTTACTACAATATTCACTGGTGTTGAAGTCAAGTGCTTGGAAAAATTCTATAATTTCAAATAAATGTTTCCTTTATTATTTTGAATTTACTTCAGTGTAAGTTGTCTTACTTTCTGCTAGTATAACAGGTATGTTGTTATTACACTGCAGAGAGGACTGAGTGGGAGGGGCTTGTGATAGATTTGGTAATTTTCAGGGGTTTTTCTTCTTTCATAGAAACAACAGAATATATTTTGGAAAAAATATCCATTTTCTCAATAATGTCAGATGATAAACTATGATAAACTGTGATCGAAGATCAGCTCGAGATTAGATTAAACTTTGATAGTCTCTAAAGGGAAACTGGTTAATTAACTACTACATGCAGCTGGCTAACATTAAGCAGAAATGATTCTCACCGTGTATTTGTCCCATTTTTTTTCAGGATCGTACGGCTCCCAGCGACTAGCAGGGAAGATGTGCTTGTTCTTCTCATACCAGCTCCTCAGCACCACTTTACCTGCATGAGACTTCAGGAAAAAGAGCAATTAACTGCATTAACACTGACACAGCTTTTGGGCACAGTGCATGGCCAGCTCATCATCCTCAGTATGAGGTCTGTAGTAAATTTGAGCAAAGAAATATTTTGATATAATTTATGTTTTTAGATCTAAATTAAGAATGTTGAGTTTGACTATGGTTTGGAATATTAAGCAGATTTTATGTGTGAACTTTCACAAGTTCATACATTAAATATAAAACTACCACCAGATACATTCAGAAAGACAGTTTTGTTTCTGAAACATTTCAGGTGGGTATTTAAATTTTAACATTAAGTGAAACTGTATCACTACTAAATAGTGATACAATTCCACAAACAGGTATTCAGTTGTTTATAAGCTCAAAATCTTTATTGCCATGATGCCCACAGACTGTTCCATGTGTTTTTTCACACTACATAAAGCCAACATCAAGTCTAATGAATTCTGGGTAAGTTAAATTAGTTTGGAAAAAAGGCTTAACTAAAAAACATTGCTGAAAGTGTCACAGCTTTAAATTGCTCAGATCCTTTCACTCCAGTAGAGAACTTATGCCTTCTTGAAGAATTTACAACCTTTTACGGGAAACTTCAATAATTCAGCCGGGAAAAAACGGGCCGTATAAGTGTTAATTGCATCAAGCATCAAAGAAGAATAAAAGGACGTACAAGATGCAAAGAAAGAAAGCGCGGATGCGTACAGGAAAAGTTTAAACCCCCGAGTGTTGGCACTGACAGCAGTCAAACAATTTGGCAGAAAGAGACAGAAGCTCAGGGCCTTAATCAACACAGATATTTTGGCTCAACAGAGCAGGAAAAGCACAGATGTATTTGATAACATTGAAAATGGATACATCGATGGCATTTATTAACTTAGACAATGGATCTTTGTCTTGGTTGTTTTGGTATGCTAATGTTCCCAAGAATGATTTAGCATTGATCTTAGTTCAGCCTCAGGGGAGGTTGGATAACCTACCAGACTCAGAGTAAAGCGGTCTTCATTTTCTGAGCGCGAGACTAATCTAAGAGTATGATTGTAAATGATCTAACACTAAACACCGATCTACAACACTTGTCTCTGAATTACACCCAACACAAATTGTATATTTAAAACCTCTATAACCATCATAATGCCAGACTTCAACATCTGTCTCATGATCTCTTTCATCACAACGTGACACTAGAAACTGATTTGCAGATAATCCCTTGGGCATTAATTGGTCATTTCAGTTTCTTTAGCATTAAGTTTGACATCCACTTCAAATCAACTGAAAAGTGTAACTAAATTCCTGTCGTGACCTTGTTTTGCTGTAAATTCCTTACCTCATCTTTCTCCACAGTGGCATCGTTCACCAGTCGAATATCATCGTGGACGTCAAAACTAAACAGAGGCCCTGAGGGTAAAAGACTATATGAGCAAAAAAGCAGGAATATAGAAAACTTGTTTCATTTAAAAAGAAAAAAATATTGGAGATCAAATCACATAATTATGAGAAAATGTGCCCATTATTAGGAGACTAATGTGGCAGGAATTAGAACCCATCAGAAGTTGCATGCAAATCGTGTTTTTAAGATTTCTTCAGTTTCCAAGTAATTCAGTGATAGTTGTCAGTACATCCAATAGCACTCAGAAAAAAGGAAATGTTAACAGCTAATTTGGCTTGCCTTAATTTCCAAAACTTACTTAAAACAAAAAATAAGGGGGGTTATGCACGGTCGAGTTAAGATCTGTTCACACAAGTGAAGATTTTAAAATACTGGATTGGATTGTATAGAAAAGTGTTTTTAATGTTTTGACCACTTATTCATGAGTCACACTTTTCAACATGAAGCACAGATTAAGACCCAATTATCCACTAGTACCTCTTAACATTAGAGAGGATTATTATCTTTTCACAAACATCAACCTATGTTGTGATTTGGCGCTATATAAATAAAGTTGAATTTAATTTAATTGAATCAACAAAAACTAAAGATGTGAGCTTTCTATGGCAGAACTTTCATATTCGATTGTACTGGGTTGCACAGGTGTTACCATTCAAAACCAAGTAATGACACGATATGCCAATGGGCTGGAAGCTGTTGGTGTTCACTTACCAGATTTGCCTCTGGCTTTGGTCACGATGAAGTCGTAAAAACTGTGGTGCTGAATGAGACAAAGAGATCAAATATGATGCAATTCAACAATTACATTCAAAATTTGAAATCACACCACATACACCAGGTAACCCCGAGAATCTCACACCAGGCCAATGACACAAAAATAAGAGTTTTTTGTTTTGTTTTGTTTGTTTCTTTATCATCAGAACAGACTGGGCTTAAACACATAAAGTCTACCAGTGTAACCAGACTGTGTCTCTGAAAAAGCTTTTGGGTTGTGAGGACAAAAGGTACATCACATATACAGTGGGTACGGAAAGTATTCAGACCCCTTTACATTTTTCACTCTTTGTTTCATTGCAGCCATTTGCTGAAATCAAAAAAGTTCATTTTATTTCTCATTAATGTACACTCAGCACCCCATCTTGACAGAAAAAAACAGAAATGTAGAAATTTGTGCAAATTTATTAAAAAAGAAAAACTGAAATATCACATGGTCATAAGTATTCAGACCCTTTGCTGTGACACTCATATTTAACTCACATGCTGTCCATTTCTTCTGATCCTCCTTGAGATGGTTCTACTCCTTCATTGGAGTCCAGCTGTGTTTAATTAAACTGATTGGACTTGATTAGGAAAGGCACACACCTGTCTATATAAGACCTTACAGCTCACAGTGCATGTCAGAGCAAATGAGAATCATGAGGTCGAAGGAACTGTCCAAGGAGCTGAGAGACAGAATTGTGGCAAGGCACAGATCTGGCCAAGGTTACAAAATAATTTCTGCAGCACTCAAGGTTCCTAAGAGCACAGTGGCCTCCATAATCCTTAAATGGAAGAAGTTTGGGACGACCAGAACTCTTCCTAGACCTGGCCGTCCAGCCAAACTGAGCAATCGTGGGAGAAGAGCCTTGGTGAGAGAGGTAAAGAAGAACCCAAAGATCACTGTGGCTGAGCTCCAGAGATGCAGTAGGGAGATGGGAGAAAGTTCCACAAAGTCAACTATCACTGCAGCCCTCCACCAGTCGGGGCTTTATGGCAGAGTGGCCCGACGGAAGCCTCTCCTCAGTGCAAGACATATGAAAGCCCGCATAGAGTTTGACAAAAAACACATGAAGGACTCCCAGACTATGAGAAATAAGATTCTCTGGTCTGATGAGACCAAGATTGAACTTTTTGGCGTTAATTCTAAGCGGTATGTGTGGAGAAAACCAGGCACTGCTCATCACCTGCCCAATACAATCCCAACAGTGAAACATGGTGGTGGCAGCATCATGCTATGGGGGTGTTTTTCAGCTGCAGGGACAGGACGACTGGTTGCAATTGAAGGAAAGATGAATGCGGCCAAGTACAGAGATATCCTGGAAGAAAACCTCTTCCAGAGTGCTCTGGACCTCAGACTGGGCCGAAGGTTCACCTTCCAACAAGACAATGACCCTAAGCACACAGCTAAAATAACAAAGGAGTGGCTTCGGAACAACTCTGTGACCATTCTTGACTGGCCCAGCCAGAGCCCTGACCTAAACCCAATTGAGCATCTCTGGAGAGACCTGAAAATGGCTGTCCACCAACGTTCACCATCCAACCTGACGGAACTGGAGAGGATCTGCAAGGAAGAATGGCAGAGGATCCCCAAATCCAGGTGTGAAAAGCTTGTTGCATCATTCCCAAGAAGACTCATGGCTGTACGAGCTCAAAAGGGTGCTTCTACTCAATACTGAGCAAAGGGTCTGAATACTTATGACCATGTGATATTTCAGTTTTTCTTTTTTAATAAATTTGCACAAATTTCTACATTTCTGTTTTTTTCTGTCAAGATGGGGTGCTGAGTGTACATTAATGAGAAATAAAATGAACTTTTTTGATTTCAGCAAATGGCTGCAATGAAACAAAGAGTGAAAAATTTAAAGGGGTCAGAATACTTTCCGTGCCCACTGTATTGTAATCTACTGCAAGACTTGTACTTCAAATGAAGTGGTGAAGTGAACCAAATCAAAATAAAGTGAAGCAACGGTTCCTGGGCATGTCACAGAACTTACATGTGGGATTATCAGATCTTCTTTGATGTACATCAACTGTTCTACTCCAGCAGACCTGCACAGTGGAGAAAGTAAGTCCAGTGAAAATCAAGTGTAAGAATGTGGCACCTACTAGTGGCAATAATAAAGAACACACTGTAACAGAGCAAGGTGGGTTAGAGATGGAGGGGCTGAGAGGAACAACAAGTTATGTTATACTGTTGGTAGAAATTGTCTGATCTGGTGACCTGGTCACATTTTTACTATGGAGGTATACAGTTTTTTGTTATGACATGCAGTGCGAATTATAAAACCTCATACAGACAGGTGTCCGTCTCTCTACACTATGTCCAATCAATTTAATTGAACTAAAATGATTGCCACAAACCAGCTTTAAACACATATTAAGGATCACTAAAGCAGTCAGTAAGATTTTATGTACCGTAGATGATGAAATTCCAAAATTCTTTGCAATTTTACAGAGAACCATTAATCTTAGACTGTTGCACTATTGGCCCACATAGTCTTTCATAGAGTGGTGAACCCCTCCCCACCTGTTACCTTTAGCATTACACAACTTTTTCGGTCTTTTGTTGATCCTGTTTGAACTGTTTTGAAACATGTTGCTGGCATCAAATTCAAAAGCACATATTTTTCATAAAACAATACAATTTCTGTTTCAACATTTGACATGTTATGGTCTATTTTCAATTAAATATGGATTTACATGATTTTCAAATCATGACAGCGTCCCAACTTTTCTAACAGGGTTGTAAATTAGCTCCTGTTTCTTCTCCACTCCAGTGCTATTTCCTAGGCTTGCTTTTGCTTTGATTTTTAACACAGAATATACTCTTACCTATTCCTACCTTCTAGTTACTTTAACTGTAGTTGGAGCCAATTTGCTTATACTTTTATGGAAGAAAAGGAAGTAGCGCACCTAATGTAATGAGGACCCTACTCAACTCTACTTCCAATTGGCTTCCGGACTTCAGAGGACCCAAACCTAAGGTCATCAGTTGACCCTTCTCGGAGCAACATCCCTCTGCCAACACAGCACCTTGTGTTGTCTTTCTTTCCCTAGTAGTCTGTTTGGTAACATGGTCTTTCTGCACTCTCAAAACAACAGGAGGAAAGGTGGGAAAGAAGACATTGTGAGAGGAAGGTGACCCATCACTATTATAGCCTTTCAATACATCTTTAATGTCTGAACTCACCTGAGCTCACTAAAATCCTTCCTGAGGACTTCCAGGGCCCTCTGCAAGAAGTTCTGAATGGTATTTCCCTTCTTCATCTGCAGGAAAAACACAAATGTGACATCATGAGAACAGGAAGAAAGAATGTCGTTATATGGCACAAGGGGAATGTACAGGATATCTTCATAATTATCCTATTATCAATTGTCCAGTGCCAGAATTGTTATCATGTTTTACCTTGACAGTTTTACGATGTCCAGAGCCATCCCAGTAGCTGAATGTAATCTCAATCTCCTCACCTGAAGAGAAGATACGCACCAGATACACAGAGATAGTGTTGTGTAAAATGGATAAAGGAAATCCTCCCAACTTCCCACAGTATTTTACCAATGACTGCAGTGAAATGTTTCTGAACAATAAAATCTCTTCTAGGCACTTTTTAGGCACAAATGGTTCTTTCAAATATCATGTATTGTATATGTGGAGCTCTCTAAACAATGACAATCTCAACACAAAACAAATGGTCAAAGACCAAGGCAAACAAATGTGTCTTCAAGCATTTAGAAACCCTTCAACCATGTGTGAACAACCTGCAAGAGACAACATCAACCACCCAGGAAAGAAAGATTTCAATTTAAGTTGAAAAGTATACGTTTAAATAATTAAAATAGCTAAATACATAGAAAAATGGGAAAAAAAAGAGAGAAAGAAAGAATTAATTAACTAATTGAATAATAAAGCAAAAATACAAAAGATGAAAACATGATAACAGAATTACAAATGAAAATTATTTAGATGAAATAATTTTTTTTGATTTTTTAAAACAAAAGAACATGTATATAAAGGGGTCAGCTTGAATTCTACATTGAGACCTTTAGTAGATAATATATCAAAACCATCGACAGAAAGAATCAAGAATGGGATGTTATGTACCTAATGTCTGGTCGTGATTAGAGTAAAAGCATGGACACACTATTGTTTTCAATGCTGGTACTTACTCTTTATCTTCTCCTGTTTGAGCTCCCACTCCTGTCTGAGCTCCTCTCTGAGACGGTTCTCCTCCTCCTGTACAAGAGAAAAATATATATAAAATATTTTCCGGAGCAAAAACGAGAAAAAACTGTTAAAATACCTGAAATGGATAATATGATTGGTTGATTGCTCCTTGATCGCAGTGCGAAAGCTCACAAAAATGTATCTTCTTCTAAAAGAAAGAACATGTTTTTGTTCGCAGCATAAATTCACAATAAATAAACTCTGAAACTACTCAAAAGAGCATTTTGAAAAAATATGTTGAAGTGCAAATTAATCCCACAAAAAAAAAAAAAGCACCTCTGCAGTGTGAAGGCCTTTATTGCGATGTTGGTGACGTCTTAACAAGCAAACCTATTGCACCCACGCTAGACTGGCAATTTCCATGTTCTGTGAGGTACAATTACTGCTTTTGTCAAGGGAGTCTGGTGGCTTTGAGGAGAAGAGTATGTGGGCTAAATTCCTCCATTGGTGAAGGCTGTCTGATTCAAGGTAAACCAGTGAAAATGTTGCTGGTGAATGGTGCACAGTACGGAGCACAGAGAAGCAATACTCTTTGTGAGTAAGTACTCCTGGAGATATTTTGAGTGGTGTTCACATTTCCAAGGGGCAAGAAAAAAGGCGGATGAAAAAAATAATCTGATCAGGCATGTAACCAGGTGGGTTTTCTTTGACATTCACAGGGTTGTGCACTGTGAATTCCCTTCCCAGGGTCAGACTGTAAACACCAATCCTACTGTGACATTTTAAGGCATGTGATGGAAAACATTTAGTGCAAATGACCTGAAGTGCGATGGCACTTGGGTTCTCTCAGACATGACAACGTGCCCGCTCACATAGCATTGAAAATGCACAAGTTTCTTGCCCACAACAACACAATCGTCACTCTCCACCACCCCTACTCACCGGATTTGGCTCCCCGACAAAACTTGGAGTACTTAGTCACAAAGGCTATAGGTTCTATTTGGTCCGTGCTCATCATGGTGCTGTACACCATTTGCACGCAACAGGAACAATCTTGGAACTGGGAAGTACGATATACGGTTTCCCTCACCTCTCTGTCTCGATCAGGCAGGAAACTTGTGTCCACATCTGGATTCTTCCCCAGTTTTTTCTTCTTTGCTGGTGCATCTATGAGAAAGCCATACATCAATGAGATTCCATATGGGAGGCTGTAGCTCAGACGGTAGAGCGGGTTGCACACTAATCAGAAGGTTGGTGGTTCGATCCCCAGCTCCTCCTGTCCACATGCTTAAGTGTCCTTGAGCAAGACACTGAACCCTAAGTTGCTCCTGATGGTGCACCATCGGTGTGTGAATGTGCTCCTGATGGCAGCACCTTGCATGGTGATCTGTCTCATTAATGGGTGAATGGGAAAACCATGTTAAAGCGCTTTGAGACCGAAAAGTGATAAAGCGCTATACAAGTACAGACCATTTACCATATGACACATTACATCTCATTTGTTTAACCAGTACAAAAATCAAAGTTGTGTTTTAGCTTCATTTAGCTGGGGTTAACATCCAGGGTGGCTGCTTTGGGGAGTCTCCACAGGTTGCCTCACAGCGATGAAAAGATCTCAGGATCTTGTGATCTATTACAATTACAAGGAAAGCGCCTTAGCTGTGTCATTTCATGCGTGTCTGACCGAACAGCGTATCTCTATGCAGCTGCTCTGCATGAGTTCCCCGCTTTCCCCCATGCTCCCTGTCTTTCATGCTAATGCTAAGCTAACCGTCTCCTAGCTCTTGCTTCATAACAAGCAAATAGATGTGAGGGTGGTGCTGATCTTTCTATCTCACTCGTCAAGAAAGCAAATGGGCAGGTTTTCCAAAAACTGTTCCTTTAAGATGTATAAAATGCTGGTGGTCCTAGATCCTCAAATGGAGCCACAAGAACACATGTTTTGTTTCTGCACTCTCCAGTTTAACCCCCACGAGACCCTGTTTGTTGCATGTTTAACTTTTAGTGATAAAGGTCTGGCTTAAACCCATTGTAATTTAGATTTAGGAGGCAATTATTGTGCCAAATTGACCAAAACACACATAAAGCAAAAGATTGTGAAGGAGTCACACTACATTAATGTAGTTCTGTAAAATTATATTTCAAGTGCCCTTAAAACAAAACTGCATCTTGTTCCGTTACTGAATGAATGTGTCTCACTGCGGATGTTCAGCATTGTTTCTTTCAACCTTCCAACCAGTTAGCTCTTCTTGACCCTGACTCCTCTCAAAGTGAGAAAAAAAAATTATTCTTTACTTTTGTTAGTATTTGCTGTCCACATTCAGATACTTTCTACTTATCCATATTGTCCGTCTACAGCTACGCCATCCTGAGTCCACTTTATATAACTCTTTCTTTGTCGTTAAAGTGTCTTTTTTTTTTTTTTTTCCCAAAAATTCAAAGCCATTTTTCTTTATTTTTGTGTTTTGTGTGTTAAAAGACATTACTGCTGTCTCTTTCCTCTTTAACTGTGCAGGTTTGTCTTCAACATCCTGAACATCAAATACTCACCATCCAGCTCTTCCTCCTCATTTTCCTCTTCCTCTCCTTCTTCGTCCTCTGGATTAAAAGACAAGCTGGCTATTTTCCTCTTCTGTTCCTCCTTTCTCTTCTTTTCTTTCTGCTTCTCAAGCTTACTGCAAAAACAAAAATGGTCAAAAATGAAACACCACAAACCAAAGGCAGCCAGTAGGGGAGGGGGGAGGGGGGAAGGAGGCGCGGGGGGAGGGTACCATATGATATAATTTCTGATAATATCAGCATAATGATGATTGTGATTAAAAAAAAAAATCCTATTGTGTTAATGGCAATATTGTGATGCAATGTGAGTCATACTTTTACACAGTATAACAGTATGTCGTATGTAAGTTACGCAAGGAAACAACAAGTGTGGTTAAAAGTTGTTCCAGGTTGGAGGAGTTAGACATGCAAAACTATTAACACTTATTTTGTTGCAATAGGATGTTCCTGAAATGTATTCTAAAATATTTGTTTGTATTTTTTCTTATATCACAGAACATAACATGATATTATTTCAGGGTCAAATTGCTTACCCCTAGTATTCACTGAAAGCAAATGTCTCATATAGCTGCAGATAAGCTGTGTTCTGGACTTTGATATACTTTGTGGGACAAGTAAGGCTGGACACCACCCAGGGCTTTCAAACATTTTAGTTTTGTTATTTTGAGGGTCAACAGCTCTTTAGAAGTACAAGGTTGTTTTTCTTCCAACCAGATGACAAGATTTTACATGAAGAAGAACATCAATCAATTCTCTTAAATATATGACGAAGTTAAACATAATCCCAGCTGAAAGCAATACAGTTGCAGCTGCAAATGCAGGAAGGGTGTGCTGGCAAGAAATAGCCAACTGTGTGAATGTGTAGCCTAAGTTGAAAAGGCTTATACTATCACTTTCTCATCACCAGCGCACAAGAAGATCTGACTATAATTACACGTGTGCATTCCATTAAATATATTTATTCTTAGATGTATTCTCATGACATGTATGACAGTTTCAGCCTTATCCTTTCAGCTGCAGTCCCAGCGGTGTCAAAGGGACCTGAGAGCAAGTATAAACATAAAAACATAATTCATAGCTGTAACTTGGCTTACTGTCACATGTAAGTACATGGCTTTAGTCTGTCTCTATTGTAGAATGATATCAGTTATAAAACACAATGAAATAGAATCTATATCTAAAACGCCATGGAAAGCCAAAGAGGTTTGCCGGTCTCTGAGCACTCAATCTTCTACGATTAGTGATGCCATTTTCCAAGAGAATTGATTAGTCAGTGGGCGGTGCTTTTATAGGTTTTGATCTGTTATCTTGAACATAACCTGCTCCAGCCCAGATTAGGTTTGCAGCATATGTTACCAGCAATCTAACCAGGTTAAAAGAGAGCCACCTTTGTGACATTTAGAACCCTTGCTTTAGTCTCAACATACCTCACTAACCCACTAGTCTTGCTTCGTAGTAGAAGAGTGTACTTCTTATCTGAAGTTGTTGTTGTTTCCTGTAGCAATCATGATTTTGTCTATTTTATTTTGTAAATAGCAGAAAACTAGGAGAGAGTTGCTTGAAATAGTCAGCCAAAGTCAGTTTTATACCAACAGTCAACATCCAATGATTCAGACCAGACGCCAACCTGCATACAACACTGGACCAAGACTGATTAAACAAACCAGACTTGCCGTCCTCAGGTCCTCAGAGCCATGTGCCGTAGCTCAATAACCACAACTATTGGATGAAAGTTAGCCAGACGGCAGGAATAACTCACAGCTGGAGTTCCTTGGACTGCTCCTTCTTGGCCAGCTGTTTCTCTCTTTCCTTTACCAGCGCCTCCTGCTTGGCCTTCATATCATTCAGTGTCACCAGACCTAATCAAAACATAAAAAAAACATTTAAATCGAGACTCAAATTGACATTTTCTCTCAGGGATGTTCCTTAAACAATACCACTGCATGTTGCACAGATACTTACCAACTGTGCTTGACTTGAGCTCTGCCTCCACAGCATCATAGTGAGCGGAGAATTTTTTATCAATGTTGGACTTGACCATGTTGTCCTGCAAAAAAAAAACAGACGCAGTACAGAGTGAGGAGTAAAGGGAATAGGTTAGTTTGCTCTTTATTTGAGGCACTATGAGTGACAGAGACACTTAAGTTACTGCCAATATAAAATAGTTTTTAATGAAATGACTGATCCCAACACTAACGCTGTAGGTGGCTGGTCTTAAAGGGACTACATGAACGCAAACATTTAGACATTACATTAAGACCTCACTGAGCTCGCAGCATTACAAAGTTACTGCAAGAGACGACATTGATTAATTCATTAACTAATTAAGATTAAGAAGTTACAAACCTCTGCAATCTTCTGCTTGAGCTGTTCAAGCTGCTCTCTTTCTTTTTCTCGTTTTTTCATCAGTTGCATGGCTCTGCCGGCCTCACTGGCAGCTCCTTTGTACTGCGCCATGTTGCTTCCTTTGTTTTTGACAAATATTACAACACGAAAAACCAAAGAAAGTGTAATTATAAAGCTAAGCTGGATCGTCCACAACTCTAAAGAAACAGTTCCCTCCAGCCGATCATAACAAGAAAAATGGCGACGCGAACTGTATGCTGGGTAGTTGCTGTTTAGACATGGTGCCTTCAAGCGCTTCAGGAATCCTCGGAATCATGAATGATTAGCGACGGACAGAGACGTCAGAACTATTATTCTTTACTCATTTCACCAAACTGGCTTATAATTTGTTAGGGTCTGTGGAATATAGATCTGCTTAGTGCATATGAGGGCTCATATGTTGTATGCTAATACAATATAATTTGGGTTGTCTTCCTTCGCCTCCTGGAGTCCTCCAGACAGCCATCTGATAATGCCTCAAAGAAAGGTATGTGACCTTTTGGTTTGGCCAAGCAATATCACTCTCATTTACATACACAGCCTTTTGTCTACACCTTAAGATTGGTATGTGACCTTTTGGTTTGGCCAAGCAGTATCACTCTCATTTACATACACAGCCTTTTGTCTACACCTTAAGATTGGTAGTGATGGTACGACCTATATGTAAGTAATATGATATGATATATATATATATATATATGTGTGTTGTATTGTTGTAAACATATCCTAGCACAGAAGCACAAAATACATACTGACTGTAAGCATTGTAGAACACATTGCTTATGCAGGAACTTAACATGTTGGGGTCACAGTAGGGTGCAACTCACTATCAGATCAAAAGGGGGATGTGGTTCAAACAGAGGACAGTGGAAAAGTGCTGAGACAAACATACTATGCAAATGTCCCGCCACAACCTAGGTAACGCCTCTTCCTATAGTATAAGTGTATGTGCCGGAAAGGGGGAAGTCAGAATCCAACAAAGAGACCTCAGGTTGATGTTGGGCTCTCCAAGATATCTTGTAAACTACGCTTAATAAAAATCAACTAAAACCGGTAACTGCCTAAATACTGCTTCTATCAACGGACTCGGGGAAAACTATTGGGGACAACAATTTGAGATACAACAGGTCCAAGCATTTTTCTACTACAGATGAATTAGTCTATCTTCATTTTATGATTAATTAATAAATTAATCATACAATTTTAGAAAATAAAAAAATAAAATTGGAGTTTTATTTTATTAATAGGCCTATTTGAATACAGTTTTCTTACAAATTCTTCTGTAATCAGTCTAAAATGATCAGCAACAACAATAAAAACAAAAATAATGACAACAATAATCATAACGATTGTTTATATTATAATTTATAAAATGGCAGAAATAATCATAACTTTGCATATAGAAAACATGGTGTCAAATAGGATAAATATGAGCAGATTACTGAAATATGCCACATAAAAAAAAAATCTTTAAAACACATGTAATTTAAACAAATTCTTTCACTCTATTTCCGACTCACTCACTCACTCACTCATTCACTCACTCATGTGTCCCATTCATATGGCGTCTTTGTCTTTCATTTGATTCCAGTCCTTGTTCAACAACGAAATGGCAATTTGACTGCAGCAAAACGAGAAAGACATACAGAGGGGAGCAATGAAAACATTTACAGCGCACATCCACGAGGACCGCAGGCAGGGAAGGAAGGTGTTGCTCAGCTGTATGCAGGGCACCAGAAACCTAGAGAGTGAGAAAAACATTAATTATTGTGTCAGACTTTCACAGATAAATAGAGAATATTTGAGGAAAAAAAGATTGTTGAGACTACATCATAGTGAAACCATTTCAAGGTTTGGCAGGCAATAAGAACTTTGTACTGCTACTGAGGCATGTGTTGAGTTTGTGTGAGCACTTAACTCAAACCTAAAATCACAGCTTTCCATATTTTTGAGGACACAAATAGCTGAGCAAGGCAATGCACTCTTTGTAATCCTTATGCAGGAAAAAAATACAGTGATTATTTTGAAGACAATCATTAAAACATACTTTTCAGTTTTAATCACTGAAAGGAGCCTCAGAACATTTCGTGACTAATGCGCCCTTAATTGGTTTGAAACGAAATCACTCTCAATGGTAAGATTGTACCGTGAGCAGGATAAATATTTAATACTTTTCCTGTTATCTATAAAAAATGTTGCTAAAGGCAAATTAATTTATCCATAACTCTTAAATGCTATCCCATCTTTTGTATTTGTTAATTACATTAACATTATGACCTATTGATGAAAGGGAACTTTGTTATTAACGTTGCTGAGAGAGGGATGTGAATTTTTTACTTTCTGACAAGAAATTTGTGTACCAAAAAATAGTGTAACTGTGGCACAATACAGTTTCAAGTAAAGCACGATTTGAGTATCAAAGCACTCCTTACAGAAGTAAAGTCTACGTTAAAAGATTACTTCAACATTTTAAGAAAGACAAACATTTGGTTTGTGATCAAGAAGTATATTAATACTCCTCTCAAATCTGTTAAGATACAGCCAGGCTATACTATACTAGACTATACTATATGACTGGCCTGAAGCCACACTGTGATTATATGTCTGGGTTAATGCCAATCTTGGTGAGTTCAGAGGTAGATCCATGGATCTATTCAAAAACCTGGACATGGTGCTGCCATTCAGTCTTGCTGCCAATTGTTCTCAGTGGTCACTTTCAGTATTGCAACAAAAGAAATTGCTGAGGCCCAAAGAGCAATTTGCTTATAGACCACAATTTAAGTGGTCTTTAGGCAAAAAGAGACGTTGGTAAAACTGTTTACAGGACAACTGCAACAACTTTCTCCTTCTAAACTCCCCAGAGTTTATCAGGATATTTGCTCAGGATAAATTTAGATTTTGGGCCCTATTTTCATCCGCCTAAGCGCAGCGCAAGCGCATCAAATACAAGCGCTTCACAAATGCAAAGCGCATCTGTGGTGCAGAATGGTGCAGTGGTAAAGTAGCAGTAATAGATAATTACAGGATGTGTCATAGCCGATTTCCATCATGGCTAATCAAATCAAGTTTTGTAATAGCTGAAGAAGGAGCAAGTTGGCACCACCATCCAAATTTGACGCAAGAGGGAACTGACATACTTGTCTGGTAGTTCCGGACTCCCAATCATCAAATTCATGGTAATATGAGCAGGCCTCCAAGGGCTGAAGATGTTAAATTGCCGTGGCAAGAGGTAACTAACAAAAACTTGTGCCTTAAAGATGCCAAATACTGGCCTTAATTAAATGACAAAGTGAACAACACTTATAGTATATATGGTGAATATAGTGAAATCATGATGTTAAGGAGTGTGCAGAAATCAATTATGCACACATAATAGCATCCGATGCAATTAATTTATTAACAACACTGATTAAGAGCGATGTGCTCCAAACGTCACTAACATTGTGACGTTAACAAATTAAATGCATTGTGAGCTTTGAGTGTGAATAATTTACTTTCCAATCAATAATTAAATGACCTAAGTCGCTGTACGTAAATTGCCCTAACATTTTGTGCGTAAATAATGCAGTGTCACACGTCGTGTCCTTGCATGGCGGGCTCGATTACTAAACCAGATGAGTGGGTGAAAAGGCTTTAACATTTTTACCCTTTTATGTGTAATTTAATTGCAATTCATTTGTGGTTAACCCAAGTGCATTTTATATCTTAAGACTGAGATTGGCTACTGGATCATAATGCGAACTGACTGGCTGATTGACATCCAATTCATAAGAAAATAGTTAGCTTACTTTTTTATATGATCAACAGAAGTTTGCATCCAAAAATATTGTTTAAATTATTTATGTAAGTGGAATTAAATACATAGATCATCCACCAAACCTGTCTGTGGGATTTTAGATATGTCTGTTCATGTGCACTGTTGCCCACTGAAGCCATGGAAAAACCCCTCTGCTGGCTGCGATGCACTTTCACTTGGTCCGAGATGGCACAAAACTGCACTGTATGGGTGCATCTTTACTGACACACCACTTGTTGCACTGTTCCGCAAATCGAGGTTCAGACATCTTCACATTGAGCCACAAAAATTGGAAATCGGTGCAAACTCAAAACAAAGCCCCATGCGCTGCACCAAAATGCCAATGCCCCTGGATCTGTGCTGCTTTTGTGCTGTGCTGAGTACAAAAATAGGGCCCTGCTGACTTGTGACTTTTGCGAGTGTGATACCTTTATAGAAGACATTTATGGTTCTGAAGCTGCCTTTTTATTTAGTAGGTAGTCCAAAATTGAAAACCATGGTTCCTAACAAGGGGATCAGGAACTCACAAATGGATCACAATCAAGATAATTATCATAATGTATTTACAGAATCGAGAGCTTAAAAAAGATATTAGATGATTTTTTTTTCAGGCATTATTGGATGGATAATTTTACCCCTTCATGTCAGGATCCCTGTCTGACCCTAGTGTGTCTCCCTCTGTTTTGTCCCCAATCACCTCTCCTCATGTGTGCTGTCATTCCCTGGTCTGTTTGTTATTGTTTTCCCATGTGTTCTGTGTCCTCCTGTCCCCGCCTCCGGTCACCTCCCATGGCCACACCTCCCACAGGTCTGAGCAGCTGCCACCACTGATCACCACCTGCGGGTGATCACCTCCCTGGACTATATCAATAGGTTCCTCCAGTCATTAGTTGTCGGTCCCTCTTATGCCGATGTAAACTGAGTTTTGTTTTTTAACTGTCAAACTGAATATATAAAGATGTCACCTTTTTCCTATATTTTCTGACATTTTATTGACTGAAGTGTAATTAACATAACATTTGCCCGATTACTGGACTGTAAAATGGTTTCAAGTAGAAATTGCTTCATTTTGGGGTCTCAAATGTCAGGTGTAGCACAACTATGCCTTCACAGCGTATCGTTTATGGTATGTTCTATGTGTGATATGATTTTCTCTGTGAATGTCTTTTTTTTGCACCAGCATACCAGACATGTAGGCAAGCAAGAATGGCCAGAAAAATGCCACACAGGAAAGCACAGGGCACCGCAAACAACAAGGACAGGCAGCGGTATGTCCAGATACGAGCCGTCTCAAAGCCAGAAACACTGTAAATCCAGATGCGGTCTATGCTTTGAGGTGTAACGGGTTCTGCCAGCACATCACTGACTTCCACCTGCAGACAGAAAAGAAGGGAGAGAGCAGTAAAAGTCAAATCAGTTTAGAGCAAACTGAAAAAAAGTACATACAGTATTTACATTCTGTGGACAGTAAATTCTTGCTTGACAAACAAGTGATTCAGATGAGTACAGGACACAAGATACAGCAGACCCAAACCTTGTTTGTGCAGTATTGTGGATTTGGCATTAGCATGAGTTGGCATCATTAGCATGAGCCAGCTTTCAAGTTGAAAGTATAGTAGGTAAAGGTAAAAACCACCTCTTTCTCCATGAAACTTGTTTGCAATGGTATCATTCACAGTGTCAATGATAATGTTACATGAGGATTCTTAAAAATCCACTGCCCTCCGCACTTAGACCTGGCTTGAGCAGGTGGAGACGGAGGCACAATTTCACCTCAAAATTGACACCAAAATTGTACTGAATGGGCAGATCTTCAACAGCAAACCGTCTGTTACCACGTTCGGCTCATCTCGGCGCAGGCTGGTATGAAAATAGGGCCCTTATTTTAAGACACTCAGCTGGTAACGATATCACTCATGAGAGGCAAAGAAGGAAAAAGGAAAAGAGGACCTTTAAGTGGTGGTTGATGCCACGAGGGTCCCTGTTGACTGAATAGGTGGGTGGCAGTGTAGCAAGGATTACAGGGGGGTTCGGAGGTTCGGATGCAAACTCTGGAGGAGGAGGAGGAGTGTTTATCTGTTCTTCTCCTGCATCATCCTCATCACTGTCATCATCGATCTTGCACTCCACCAGACAGTCATCACTCACCATCATCATACTTGCTGAAGGAAAAAGCACGTTTTTTTTCACAACACACAAAAATCAAACTTATGGGACACTGCATTCAGCCTGTTGAACCACTGACACACACACAAAATTACACTCCTCCAGCATGTAAAGTGAAAGCAAGCTGAACCCTGTCACTACCACCTGTTCTTTAGCCCCCCCAAAAAGAAGCCATACCAAAATCTGTAAATAGCAGTGGGTAATTTTAAGATGACTTTTTTTTTTTTTTTAAATGAAACACATGCAATGTAGTCAGCGTTCCCACCAAAACGTTATCCATTTCAAATACATGTGTTAAATACAATCCTAGGTAAACTTAGCAGTTGATTAAAACATTTCCATCAACTTGCATGTGTCACATACATTTTTGAAAATATGCACCAGTGCTGCAAGGTGACAAAATGTAGTTGCCGTCAATATCTTAAGAAATTGTCATAGCAGATCTAAAACAGGGACAGCAGCAGTATGAATGATAAATCATGTCTGACTTACCTTATTTAAAGGATTATACTGTATCAATAACAGTAGAAAAATGAAGCAGGGAAGCCCTGAAGAGCTGTTCTAAAATGTCAGTGAGATCAATTCAAGAGCTTCCTCACAATGTCCCTTAGAGTTGATTTGACATATGCAGCTTATACAGAGACACACACACACACACACACACACACACACACACACACACACACACACACACACACACACACACACACACACACACACACACACACACACACACACACACACACACACACACACACACACACACACACACACACACACACACACACACCTACAGTTTGACACTGAGTTAGAGCGGTAGAAGTGCTAATGTGCCTTTCATTCCTTGTGTGTATGTAAGTGTGTGTGTGTGTGGGGGGGGGGGGGGGCATTTGTGGGAAGAGGTTATTTTAGGAGGAAGATTGGATGGGTCTAAAAGATCACATTACAGTACTGGGGTGCTGTCTTAACACAGAAATGAAAACAATGACACATGCACCCACACACATACCAATAATAACAGCGAGCAAGTGTAAATTAATATTAATAATCTGACTTAAATAGGTGTGTTTAACATAGTGACAAATCAGACCACAGCACTGGCCAATAAATCAATTATTACATGGGGCAGAGGGGGTGGGGGTGGGGTGGGGTATATTGGTAATCTTTACTGCCCTGGGACACAGTGATGAATAAACATTGTATTATTTCACAAAAATAGTATATATATTTATACTCATACTCATACTTGGTTTTCTAGCTGCCCCTTCATGCCCCCTGGAAAACTCTGTTTTCCTACTGTTTAAACACACCAACAACCCATCACTTTATCATCTTTATTGTACTGATATTTTTTTTCAACACATACAGTTGGACACAGTAAATTTAGTGACATCATCAAACAGTGATTAAAGAATAACAGGGTGTTTAAATCATGAAAAAACTTCACTTTTATGTTTCCAATACTGAAACATGACAGGGGGGAGATGCCATATGTAAGAAATTTCAAATGCTTTTGGAGTCAAAGTAGTTGGACACCTCACTGCAGAAGTCCTGACACACATTTGAATGGGATCTGTTGATGGTGCTTGATATTGCAAGGGGCGCCAAAATGTGTGAATGAATGAGACAAAAGTTTCACTTCCAAAATATTGCAGTTGCGTTCAGTTTCAACCAGAGGATATCACTGATGCCTCTTCGATAGGGACCATTTTGGCTGTTGAGGCTGGGGCACAGTTTCCAGTTGAAGAGTAAGTCAACCAAAGACCTGAGCGAGAAACTCTTTCTTATTCCTTCAAAGCCAACCCTGAGTTAGCCCGTCTGTAACTCTGCAAAAGCCCTGAGATTTAGCCTGTGTATCAGGCCTTGTATCACATATTAAGGGGAATGTGTTTTCCATCTGTGCGTGAGTTCTAACACTGCATGCTGCTATGCAAAATATACTGACGTCATTTCTTACAGTTTTCCCAGCTCAAAGTGTCTAACCCCAACCTACATTTTGTATAAATTGTGTAAAACATCTAAATGAAACTATTTCTGACATAATCTAGGAAATTATTGAAACTCATTATTATGAAATGTTATTTCATCACTTAAAATAACAGCTTGGTAGCAGTTCACAGTATGAAAAAGTATATTTCAAAATGCCCCTTTTTCTGTTTTTAATCCATAACGGTATTTTTCTGAGTAACAAATGTATTTACTGTCACTTTTCATAACCGAAGTGTTGATACCACCCAATTACCTTTCAACCCTTCACACACTACCTGTCTAACCTGGCAAACTCAACAACTGTGAGCAGAATTAGCCAGTTAAATGCTATTAGCTTCAGCAACAATAATGTCACATGAGCTGCGGCTTTAAATACAGACAGTAGAGACAGACAACATCATCTCCTGTTTTTAACTAAGAAATCTACAAATGCCTGCCAAGCTAGGCGGGGTTCGCAGGTTAAATATCAGTATATCTGTCACATTTTGATTCTCAAGATGGCCCTCAGACAAATGCACACAATGTTGTGAAAATAAGAACTAGAGACAGTCTTTCCGTTTGTTATTCAAGTCAAGAGGACAGAGACAACATTTTAATTAAAATGTCTATAGTTAAATGTTTTTAGGTAATATGATATCCAATTTTATAATGAAAGAGAATAATGGAATTAGTTGCTATAATGAGTTGAGTTTTATAATTTCTTCCATTATTTTACTAATTATTGGTATTCAGATATTTTACACAATTTATTTTCATGATTATTTGTGTTATAATGTTTGTTTTTAACACTAAACACTTTGGGGGCCCATAAACATCTTCCTTTAAAACACTTTTTTGAAATACCATTGGCAGAATTTAAACCTAACAGGTCTTTTCAAGTGAAGTAAATGTGAAGAGTGAAATATGGAAAGGCACTCCTCAACACAGGCCCCATATCAGTTTCCTTTTTAAAATTAAACAAATTATATAAGAGCGAGCTGATCTCAGACCTGCCGCTAGGGGGCAGCTTAAGTCTTTTGTTGTTGATGCAGAGTAAGTAAGGAGAATAAAAACAGACCAGAACATTAAAAAAAAAAGACCAAAACCAGCTGCAAAACAGACACAATGAATGTACAATAACACAGCACTGAGACTAGTGGCACTATGAGATGGCAGAGATGCAATTAACACCTATCAAAAAAATAAATCTAGATCTTCACCAATTGTATCATCTGCATCAGCATAATAATCATCATTGTCAATCAATGAGCCAATAATTCCCTGGTCATCCTCTCCTCACTCTCAGTCCACCGGCCTGAAAAGGGCCCGTCCTCTGAGACTGAATCCTACTTTTTTGGCAGCGGGGGCAGCTTGAGGAAGAGAGGAAGAGGAGGAGGAGGGGGCGGCAGGAGTGGCAAGGGTGGCCGTCTGCACTGGAGGCTGGCGAGACAAGAGCTCCTTGAACACCGAGTTCATTTGACGGTTGATCATATCCTAAGAGAGCAAGAGAGGGAAGAGGAAAACCCCTAATAAGAGACACTGAGGATAAACAAACTCATTCAGGAAATACGTGACATGAATGCTATGTTCGAGTTCCTCCCAGAGATATTTTTAAATCAATTTTGTATTTGTCACAATTTAAGTAAATTACACAATGGAAAGGGGGGGAAACAAGCAAAGCAAAAGGGATGTACATTTATTCTTCTGACTTTGACATTGTCCATTAGTTTATCTGAACTGAGATACTGTATGGCATCATTCTCTTCTTTTGCAGAGAAGGTGATACAATTCTGTCGTTTTCTAAAGACAGTCTCCCCCTATTTAAAATGTTTTTCCATCACATATATATCCCTTGCAACATCCAGCCATTGTTTAAGACTGGGAGGCTCCTCATTATATCAGTTGTGTAGTCAAGTCAAAAGGTGAAGTGAAAATTCTGTTATAAATCCATAACTCCATCATGTCCTAAGGAACCTCAAAACTTAAAATGTCTCTAAAAGATACATATTTTTTTTCCTAAACATGGTCACCTTTTAACATTAAATACCCTTATTAGCATTTATGGGTTCACACAATCTCTAACAGGAGCTATGATTTAAAGAAAGAACATTTTTTTTGTTTCAAACATATTCCCTCTATTTCCCAGAGTTTGTGGACACATGCAATAGAACACTAATCCTCCTCTAATATTTCTAAATTTCACTTTGACATAGAGTGAGTTTTTATCTTTACGGACCTGTAAATGCTGATTCAATTTTGTTCTTAAATTGTTCTTAAATTGTAATTCTAAAATGTGTCTCTTTATATGCTGTGACAAGTGTATTGATTGCTGCCCCAGGCCCTCATCAGGTAGACTGTCTTTGGATATGAATCGCTCACTTTTGAATTTATTGATTATTATAATAAATTAAGATCAAATGTGGTCACAGTTATAAATGTAGGTTTAGCTTAACCTCCATCCACTAAATATCGATTGTGTGCTTAGACCATTCACAGAAAAAAATGTGAAATGAAAAACAAAAATTCAGATTTTTGTACCATAAGTTTCTTACCCTTAGCTCACACCAAAACACTGCACAATAACCAAAACAAACTGCTGACTGAACAACTACTGCTAACATGAACTGCTGATTGTGAGCACGTTTGACGTGCTACAAAAGAAGACTTGAAAGTTTGTGGTTCTTTATTTAGATGAGTCTAAATGCTTTTTAGAACACATCTTTGATGTATGATTGGCCCGATGTAGTTCCTAACAATAATTATTACAAGATGTAATTCAATTTAATAGACCAACAGAGCTAACAAAGTACAAACTACTAACCTTATCAACTGCTGTTCTTTCTGGCTGAACAAATGGAGGTCTGTCTGGGGCTCTGAAGCTGCCCTGTCTTACAGTGTCTAAAGTGTGTCTTCGCTCTTGAGACCTGAAAGACATAACAGGGAACAGAAATAAGACAACACATAACCGAAGACAGAGATAGATATAACTGAAAGGTAAGGTATTTTGGTAAGAAAGGCTTTCCTCCCTCATCTCACACTGCAACGGCTGACGTTTGGGGATTTAATAACTCGGATCAGATCATATCAGATCACAGCAGCTGTCCAAACTTTTTGTCAAAAATTGTCAGGACGGCCACTTTAATCCTTCCAATGTGTTAATTAAGTTTGAGAAAGTATCCCAGATAATTATTGGTACTCATGAATGTAGATGGTGATATGGGGTCATTGTACTCCTTAAATGGCCTGTTTTGTCACTATTGAACTTTCCTATTACAAAGTGGATTTTAAGATGTATGGCATTTATTAGGTCAAATGGATTATTTTGCAATCATAATGAAAGTAAAATATATTTGTGGATTTGTATTCGCTTCAAAATTGTAAAAGGTTCTTGCCCTTCTTGCAACCTTTGAGTCCTGCTAACAAACAGACAAACAAACAAACCACACTGAAAACAAAACCTCCTTAGGTAATTAGCCAAACACACACACTTCTGTATCATTGTTTCTGGGTTTAAGTACTGGAACAACAAGACAACACTACCACCACTATGTCAAACTGGAAATTACAACACTGCCTTTCTAATTTTTGCACAGCATATTGTTATCAGAAACCAAAATGTAAATAAAAACAGAATATGATGATTTGCAAATCATGTTAAGCCATATTAAAGGAAAATAGAAAAAAGACAACATATCAATAGTTTGCCAGCAACAGATAAAAATAAAAATAAAAAAAGAAGTTGGGACGGTCGACTGTCAACACTGAGTTTTACTGTGAAGTAAAATTTGAGTTATTTAAGATCAATTATGCATGTTTCATTTAGGAATGTTTTCCCTGCTCAGCCTGCTGTAGTTTAGTATAGTTTATTCCATCGGCCTCCATAGAGCAAAGTGATCCCAACAGATAAACAAACATTGAACAGCACTCTTTAAAACTTCATACCCCTCTCCCTAATGGTGATAAACATGGCAACCACCATCTTTGTCAAGGTTTATGTCCTGATGAGCACACGGCAAACTGAGGTCGATAGTGTCCGGACTTGTCCATGCAAGAATATATGGGACGAGAGGAGTTGAAGCATCAGGTATTTAAAAAAAGAGACATCTAACTACAGCCTCATTTTAATGCTCAATCTGTTCAATTCATGACATATCCTGTATCTATAAATGCTGCTGTAGCGAAAACATTTCCCCTTGGGGATTAATAAAGTATGTATGTCTGTCTGTCTGTCTGTCTGTCTGTCTGTCTGTCTGTCTGTCTGTCTGTCTGTCTGTCTGTCTATCTATCTATCTATCTATCTATCTGTCTATCTGTCTGTCTGTCTGTCTGTCTGTCTGTCTGTCTGTCTGTCTGTCTGTCTGTCTGTCTGTCTGTCTGTCTGTCTGTCTGTCTGTCTGTCTGTCTGTCTGTCTATCTATCTATCTATCTATCTATCTATCTATCTATCTATCTATCTATCTATCTATCTATCTATCTATCTATCTATCTATCTATCTATCTATCTATCTATCTATCTATCTATCTATCTATCTATCTATCTATCTATCTATCTATCTATCTATTTATCAATCAATCATATGCCTGTTTCACGTTGGTAAATGTCTGGATGTAAGTTTATAACTTACAACCTGAACTGTCAGGAACCAATCGCGTTCAGATTGTTTTTAATTGTGTCAGTGGAACGCTGGTACGCAGCTCTTTACCGCGGTGGATATTCCATAGCAGTGGGTCTGATGTGTGTCCAAAATTAGACGAGGTGATCGAAAAGAAAAACAGCTAAACCCAGAGGAGGCTTCACATGCAGCTTGTTTTTAGTCATTAGGAGCCCAAAGGTGCGTCAAGTAGAGGTAGGTTGTTGAGGATTAATCAACATCAGCACTATTGCGTGAGCTTGGAATCTGGGGATGTAGCTTGCGGCAGACAGTGAGGGAAATTGCAGAAGCAGCTGAGTAGGTAGACTGTGGTTTTGGCAGAGAAGGAATGGTATCGTTGATCATGTGTAGCATGTATCATCTTGTGGCTTTGAGCAAAGATAATGTTGCCAAACTATGTCGGGACAAGTAAAACTATATTAGATGTAAAGTGGAAGAGCAGAGGCGGTGCATGTGGGTATTGAGGGGAATAGTTTGGGGTCGCCAGGACTGTTGTTGAAGCTTTCTGAGGTGGCGTCAACCAAACTCGTTGAAACATTAGTGAAAGGAAGTGTCCACCATTAAGATATTTCACAATTCCACCTTGTTGCTGAGGGTTTGTACCATATAGAAAGGTAGTAACATTGAGCCAGTCAACCTACGTAGTGTTGTTCCACAATAATATGGTACGTTGTGTGTACTGAACTCTGACGGTTAAACTATGTTCATGGTTATGTTGTGTATTGTTTTTCCTATTACTTCCCTTTAAGTTGAACGTTTCATCACCATGAATAAAATGTATTCACTCTATCTCAAGAGGCTTTAAACCTCTAACAGCTTGAGTTAGAGCATGCATACAGTGTGCACTGTCCAAGGTGCGTCTCAGGCTTACACTGGCAGGTGTCGTGTGGCAGGGGAAGTTGGTGGCTTTCGATTGGGGCTCCCCTCGCTTCCTCTCTGCCTCCCCGGCAATGAAGCACTGTCGCTGTTAACCCTCATCCTGTCAAGACACACAGAAACGTTGTACTGTGTGTGCTTCATTGTTTGAGCTTGTATGTGTATGTGTCTGCGGGCAATAATGTGGAACTGAGTATATTTGTATACGTGTGTATTGCTGTCTACATCTATTACATGTGTTTATTGGTGTGTGAACATATTTATTCGTTGCATTGTGCATATATGTGTGTGTTCATGTCTGTGTGTATACCGAATTGTGTTCTCCGTCTGTGAATCTTCTGCTGTCAGGTTTCCAGTGCTGCCTCCTCCTCCTACTTCATCTCTTTTGCCTCGCTCTGACCTGAGGGAGGTGAAGAAGAGAGAGATATATTAAGCATACATTTCACGAGAGAAAGTACAACCAGTACAAGTTTAAATATGGGAGACTGAGAAAATTATGTGTGACCAGAACAAAATGACTCAATGACTGTAAATGACTACAGCCATTAGATAAAATAATGCAAACGTCTTGCGTTACATATATTCTTTATATTCTTTATGGTATAAAGCTTATACCATAGAATATAACAAGTCTATGGTAGGCTATAAGCTTTGTCTCCCATCCATATCTAGACAGGCCTTATGCACCCAAATTCAGAGTACTGTTTTTAAATGGTTCTCTTGTTTGAATTCGCACTGCCTCAGTTCTGCCAATCAAATCAATGACCATTGCTCTAAGCAACTACACCGAGACAGTTGGCCATGTTGTCGGATAAGATGCAGAGATATTTAAAAAAGAGTCATTCAGGAACCAATGTCGAAAAATTTTGAACAGTTCCCAGTCCTGGACTTAAGTGGTGACTTATTTTGAGTTATACAAACATTTTTCCTTCACTGCGTCAGTTGTTGTCTACATACGTGTGACTTGTTTTAATGGCTGCGCTTTAAAAATCTAAATATCCCCAATATTAATTAATATTATTATAGAACTTTTTATAAAAGTTGGACAGTAATCAGTGCTGAGTACTGTTGGAATTTTACACTGCCTAGTTACTTTTTTTTTTTAGGACTTTCTAGCATTATTGTCCAGTT
The DNA here is from genome assembly GCF_029030835.1 of Brachyistius frenatus. Classification (NCBI taxonomy): domain Eukaryota; kingdom Metazoa; phylum Chordata; class Actinopteri; family Embiotocidae; genus Brachyistius; species Brachyistius frenatus. The sequence continues at coordinate 5,942,322 of NW_027210615.1, forward strand.
TAAAACAGTTGTGAGAAAATTAATCTAATTTAATAAATTACAACTAATGAAAATAGTGACATTTCAACAGGGTAACTAGTAATCTATAACCTATTACATTTCAAAAGTAACATTCTCACCAGTGACAGCATTTTTTTGAGGCCATTGATTTATTTCTTGGCTGGGAGCAGTGACAACCTCATGGTAAGCGAAAAATTCTAAGAAGTCATTACCCCTGGCCAAGAAAAAGTGCAGCACATATAACACATTTACACTTCAGTTTTACCTCTGGACAGAGACAGGCTTGCTGTTTCTCCCTGCTCTCAGTCTTCATGCTAAGCTAACCTGTTTCCTGACTCTAACTTCATTTTTAACAGACAGGAGAGAATGATAACTAGCGTTTAACTTTCCATTTAACTTTGTCCAAGAAAGCAAAAATATATATTTCACATTCTTTCAATGCAAATTAAGACATGTTACCATCCTGTGCCTACTGTACATACAATGCCCCTGCCTATGGCTATAAGGTAATTAAAACAAAGTTACAGCATGTGGCTCTAGGGCCAAAATTAATTTCAGGATCCACTTCAAGGATCTTCTCTGTGATAATTACCAGAATGGTTATGGTATAGAAAGTTTACTCACCCTTCCAGCACGCTGATGTACTTGTGAGGGATGAGACCCTTAATCCCCCCCACCTCCCCTCTCCACCAATCAGAGGAGGCCTTGCTGTGAAGGATCAGAGGCTCTCCTTGCTTGAAAGAAAGCTCTGCTGGAGATCTCGCTACATAGTCAAATAAAGCCACCGCCTCCCACTCTGCACACACATGCACACATGCACACAAGCAGCAAGATTACAATCAACTGTATCTTTTTCAACTAATTAGATCAAAAATCCTCATAAATCCTGTATAAATCATGATTAAAAGTGGTTATTCAAAATGTAATGTGGTACATTTCTGTGACATATAGCCTAGGTAATCTGTGTGTTACTGACCATCTTCACTGGGCAGATGCTCGGTTTCTCCGTCTCCCTCCTCTGTGATTGGCTCACTGCAGAAAAACAAAAGTCTGTAGTCATGCACAGTTCCTATTTTGTTTGACACACAGACCAACTGTCACACCAAACACTTAATACACAATTTCACATGCAAAACTTCCTACTGCTGTGAGATTCTTAATGTCAAAAATCTTATAATATATTATATTATATATGTATTCATTAAGAAAACAGATAGTTTTACTTGGATTAAAGGTTTCCATGGACATTGTCAATAGGCTAGAGTCTTGTGTTCAATTTTAGTGTGCAATCAGCATAATAATTTTAGGCAGTTTTCAAACAAAGTATTGCGAGCTGCACAGAAATGCATTTGGCATAGCATGAAATTCTGTTTCAAGAGAAAGAGCCATGAAAAAGGGATTCAGCTGCATTTTATACATGGAATGATTAATCAATCAGATTGAGTCTTAAACTTTAACATGAACGACAACTCTGGAGCAGAAAGGTTCATTCATTTCCTGCAAGTCATCCAAGGACAGAAATTATCCAATTGTTTTTCTGAATGAAAATGACAGTATGTATTAAGTGTAAAACAGATTGATCACATATTAGAGTGCTTCTCCAACCAAAAGCATCAAAGCAGTTTTAACCAACTGCTGAAGCTCACAAATCAGTTTTAGTTAGAGAATTACAGTAGAGATTTAAAAACTGATTCTATCCTGCATGAATGCAATGTAGGAAGAAGAAAAACACCTTTACTGTCACTTGGGGTGTTCACAAATTGCTCCAAATATAGTTAACATTGGTGCTAACCTTGTAATCATACCAGATATATAACGTACTAATTTGGTATTATTCATGTGTAGCAGTATGTTACTAAGTTAAACCAGACAGTCGAAATTGCCTTTAAAATTTGCTGAATGGATTGTATTGTATTAATGCTGGATTTTATTGGAAAATATCTTTACTAATTTGACAACATAAGAAAACAAATACAGAAACAAGCATCATGTAAGTAATGACAAAGACATACTAGTTTTCTGTTTTGCTTGTGTTGTGTTATATAAGTTACAGTATATTGAGCTCTCAGGGACACTGTAGTTTTGGGGTCTATATTTTCACAACCAGTACTACATTTATATTAATGACTCTTACCAATACTCCTGCTCCAGAGTCATGTGCTTCTCATAAACGGGGCCTGGCAATTCTGATTGGCTGGGGTAGATGATGTCATGCTGCAGGATCATGGTTTTAACGAGGTCATTAATTTGTGGCTGCCTAGCAACAGCGTCATCAGAATCAATCCCCCTCAGCAGGCTCGGACCAAAGCAAACGGCCAGGTTGTAGGGCTGCATCATGTTCTCATCACTGTACTGCGACACACTGGGAACACACACACACACACACACACACACACACACACACACACACACACACACACACACACACACACACACACACACACACACACACACACACACACACACACACACACACACACACACACACACACACACACACACACACAGTGTCTCTCTATTTTTAGCATGGGTGTGAAGTTTTATGACCATAGCAGATTTTAAAAATGATAGAATATCCCACACTGGGTTTTGTTGCAACTTACTGATTGAGGAAAGCAAAAAGGTAGCGTATGACGATGAGGAGAGGCCGCGGGAAGGTGGAGACAATTGCTTTAATCTGGACAGCTTTCTCTGTTACCCCCTCGATTTCTGATAAAGACATGAAGGATAACAAAGTGAGCAACATGAAAAGATGAAAGATTATAACAAGTTTCTCCATGACTGCAGCTGTTGAGTCAAATTCCCAAATCACTGAAGATTCTACCAAAAGACAAGTTGTTGCGACAAGTACTTCTACGATTGAGGTGAGGAGGCTGGGTTGACTTGTTATAGCACTGATAAGGAAATCTAAGAATTTATGGGGAGTAAACAACCTGTAGGCATGTTCACAACATTGGCTAATTGTGCAAATTGTGACTCAGAGTGTCTGTATTAAAAAACAGAGTTGGGCATAAGCCTACAGGAATAACAAAGACACAGTGGAAAACATAAAACCATGGCAAACAAGTAAGTGCAGCGCACTAGTACAGCGTAAGTTGCACCATCTTGCATCAACAGTGTATTATTTTTGCAGGTAGAATTTCCTCAGTAAGCTACATGCTATATGTGATGCATTGGTAAAGTGGCATCCGTTGTATGTGGCTACTATTATAGCAGCATAAATCATGATTAACAGCTTCATTCATATACATAAAAGTTCATTTTACTGCATGTGAGGGGGTGAATCAGCTGAAAAAGCAGGCAGAAGCTAAATACCTAAATAACTAAACTCAACTGAAAGCAGACATTAAAATCTATAGTGAAATTAAGGTATGATCTGACAACGGAAATACACATAGAAGTTATATAAAAGAGTCTTACGGACACACTCCAGCAGCTGAGAGTAGCTGTCGTAGGGGAAGAGAGGAGGCTCAAGGCCCCTGAAGTAAAGCTTCAAAACACCAGCCACAGAGTCCAGGTCACACTCGCTGTCTGACAGGGGATCCTCTCCTGCAGGGAGTTCAAAGACACGTACAGTATGAATGTACCAATGCAAAAACAAGACAGACTGTTTTGCACAAAAAACAAGACATACATTTAAATATAGTAGTATTGCAGAAAAAGAGATAGGCTATTGCTGTAAGATGTTCCTTGAGTATGTACAATCATTTTAGCTGTAGATAAATTAGTGGAATCATTATTACTAAGCAATTACTCACTCCCTTTTCTTTAAAACTACTATAATTTGTATTATTTTGTTTTGTTTTTAATGTAAAAGGTGCCATCGTGATAAACACACAGAAAAGACTCTGCTGTTCTGCTCAGCACGTAGAGCGATTTAGCCATTAACCTCTTAGATTCTTTTATTTTTTTATTTTGGAGAAAAATTAAAAATTATTTCACTCCAAGCCACAAGGTTATTATTTTGGCCCATTCTCACAGTTCTCATGGAGTAATTTTTTGTCATAGCAGGCAACTTTTTTCAATACATTAACTTTACCCACTAACGGAGCAAATATTTCCTTCAAGAGCTGAAAATTTGGCTAACAATCTACATACAGGGAAACACTGTAATATGTTTGTGTTGTGTTTGCAACTTCTCCCAGGTGTCCATGAAAATAATAATTTTCATGCATGTTAAACGTTAGGAGCAGTGTTTTATTGACAGACGAGGGACACTATTGTACTACCATTCCGTTTCACCTTTAAAGTATTTTGCTAGGCTCACATTCATAGGGTTAAATGTGATCAACCTGATGATCAATAAGATTGTCCATTCCAGATCTGCTAGTTTTAGCACCTTGGTTGGAGGGTGTAACACTGACACTGGTTCATCCTGCAACATGTGCTTTTTACAAGCACCCTGACCATTCAGAAGGACTCAGCAATGCCGTGGTGAGGACACAATCTCCATTGGACTTTCTACCCCATATTTTTGTTCACTGGATTCTTCTTCTTCCAAAGGTAGTACTGATAGGGTAAGGTAATTTGTACATACAATACACATATTCCTTTTATGTTTAAAAAAAAACAACAACAACAACAACAACAACAAAAATTATTAAACATTCTTTTTTTCTAACTTTTCTCCATTAGAGGGAAAAAAAAAAAGACAATTTCATCTGCTCCAAATCACATGTGTTGTAAGATGAGGTAAACTCTTACCTCTTTCAAATGCATCTCTGATGAGGTTCACCTCCCTCTGTGAGCCAGGAACTCTGAATATTCCTTCATGGTGGAGGCCTGACACCACACACACACACACACACACACACACACACACACACACACACACACACACACACACACACACACACACACACACACACACACACACACACACACACACACACACACACACACACACACACACACACACACACCCCTTCAAATTATACTACATGTTTACAAATGCCTGATGTTCTGGATACAGGATTGCATACAGGATATACAAAAACAAGTACTTCTACCTACTCGTTCTCTAACAAATATCCGAAAAACTGACTCACCATGAAGGTTTATGAAACGAATGCAGCTTTCAACCACCACAGGAATCTGCTGCCCAGTGCTCTAGAGAAGAAACAAGGGTAGAAAAGGAGAGATGAGAGGACATGAGAGAGTTGGAGACAGGAGAGTGCAAATAGAGATGCAAAGAAAAAGGAGGACAAGGTGACAAAACAAAACAGCAAAGAAACAGAAGGAAGGGCATAAAAGAGCAGGAGAATAACTGAGTCTTTGAACTGAGGTGTTCTTTTACAGACATTACTGAACTTTGTCTTGATTTTCCTTATAATTAGAACCAAATTACATAATATGTTTAGGTGATTACAAAACTGTAAAAAAAAAAAATCATGTATCTTCTGTCTTGAACAGTGTGTTGTTTAAATCAGGGGTCTACAACCCATAGCTTGTGAACTACCAATAGCACGCGACCGGGTTTTGAGTACATCGCAGAAGGTTCAAACAGTATGCAGTGCTTCCAATACAAAGACTTACTTGGGTGCGCTGCCCAGGTATATTGACAGCTGGCCAAGTATATTGGCAATCCATTTCAGCATTTCTCATATACTCTTTTTTAACCTGCAATTGATTAACGAGTGTACAATCTCCCCTCGGTCTCCTTTACTTGGGTCTACTCTGCACCGTGTCAGTGTAATGGAGGGGGGACAGGCAAGGTTGAGCTCCCCCCTTCATGAAACACACAGAGATCAGAGGACTCTAAGGCGACCTAAGTTGCAGGTCGCCTTAGAGTCCTCTGATCTGCAAAATGCAGCAAAGACTCTCACACTGAGCTGGAAAGAAACGTGCGCTCATAAATTAGGTAAATAACATCAAAACAATATTTTCAGCTGGATCGCAACTGCGAAACCAAAGCTATAAAGCAAATGTCTATCACTGAGAGAGTGAGAGACCAAAAGAGGCTTTGACCTAGACATGTGTTTCTTTCAAGAGGTGTTAGGGGTCTCAACTGAAGGGGAAACACTGGGTTTTCCTTGTCAAATCTTAAATTATAAGCTTTTATTTGACAGTTTTCAAACCAGTTTGGCCACACAGTTTTGCAGTACAAACTGTTGAGGACAGACTGGGGAGGAATACACCATAGTCTACACATTTTAAGTTATCAACAGCAGAATGTAAACTTCACTCTTCTTCCAGGGTTGCTAAAATTCTCCAGAACAAAATACATTGGGCATGACCTCTGTGCTCAGTGGTAGCTCTGCTGAGGGAAACAGCCCACCTGCCTGCGTGCAGTAAATAAGCAATCAAGGTGCTTGGTACCTGGGTCCGAGACATTCTCCTTCTTCTTCTGCAAAAAGCCAAGCACGGCAGAGCAAGGACACAGGAAAAGCAGAAATTAGTAGAGAAGGCAGAGTGACAATAAGGAGAATAAAGATTTAGATTTAGAAGCAGTGGGAAGAGGCGCACATAAACACACACACACACACACACACACACTCAATAGAGTCGAAAGGAGGCAGCAAAGAGGCCAGGGCATTTTAATCCTTTTCACAAGAGAGAGGAAGAGATGGGGGAGGAGGGGTACATTGAAAGGAGTGAAAAGCCAGCAATAAGCTATAAGCATAACCATACACATGAAGGCAGCAATAAGTACACTGGGGGGGAGGAGGATCAGCGTGTGCATATGCTTCAAGAAACCCTCCCCCCAATTCTTGAATGAGTGTGACAGGATTTTCTGGATGATTTCCTTTGGAGGTTTGAACAGCAGTGCAGCAAAGTGCAGCAGGCAATATCAGGAAAGTAACAACACAGGTGTAATTCATGTCATGTTTTTTTTATTTGTCTGTGTGAGTGTTACCTGTATGTAGGAGAGTATGTCTGTGGTGAAGAGTGTGTGGCAGAATTGGGAAACAGGTCTGGACTTCCAAATACGCACTGACCGGGCACATTGCACTCTGGGAAATATAATAAATAAAATGCATGATCCTATTTTACACAAGGTGAAAGGCAGTCAATATCTAATAATGTTGATAATTGCTATGATCAGTTAATTATCCCCCCCAAAAAATAAGCTTTTACACACAATCAAAAATTGCTCAAAATGGCATTTTTGGTTTCAGTTTAGTCCGTATCTTTCCCGCTCTCCTTGTCCTCTCTGCTCTCTCCATGTCTCTGTGCCACTCTCAGTCACACTCTTTTTTGTTCTCAGCAGTGCAAATATACTGCTTACCTGGAAGGGTCACTGTCAACAGCCTCAGCTGGAAGAAAAATACAGAAAACATGTGAAAAGGTCTGATCAAGTGTTTTGGTACAATGAATGCACAATATTGTTAAAGGGGAACCTCACTAATTTTGCAAATAAAATTGCATATGTTTGTGGGTTGAGAGGGTTTAATAAATGGGTGGTGTTGCTTTAGGATGCATATGTTGGGGCTTAAGACCACTAGTTTGAAATTGAAAACAAAATCTTGGGGTATGGAGTTAGAAAGATGTGAGCTTACCAGAAATGTGTTGCTCCTTAATTCTAGAGGCTCCAGGCTATATTACCCACAACCGTCTTAACACACTTGAATTTCCAACTAAGCTGTCGGTATCCAAGTTGCATTGTGGGAATGTATGTGTGTGTCTCACAGATTTGATCAATAGCAAGATCAGAACAAATTGCATTTCATGCAACATCCTTGTAAAAGAGTACCTTTTTGAATGGCATCTTGTAGAAGGTCATGTTTGGCTTGAAGTTTGAAGGTTAGAGAACTGCTGGTGAGAAACTCCTTCACTTTCTAAGATAAAAAAATTAAAAAAAAAAAAATCAAATATCAAAGAAATCCAAAACTTCTACTGGCGTCCTTTTAATTTAAAGGACACATGTCCCCCATGAAGCAGCATGTCCATTTACATTTGCTACCAGCATTTTCATGACAGTAAGAACCAAACATAATTTGAAAATGATTAAATGTTTAAAAGCTGAATCTCGGAAAACTCTGAATTCACTCACTGTAAAGTAGTAGGTCTCTGTCTCCTGCTGATTGGCTCGACGCTTGGCAAGGGTAAGTTTTGGGACGGTGCTTCCGCCAGTGGACTCAAGTGCTAGGCTGCTGGGTACGTCAGGGGAGGGGTTACAGTCGCTGTCACACATGCTGTCCAACAGGGCTACGAGTGTGGCTTTAAGGGTTTTACTGACCTGAGAGAGAGGAAGATATATAGATATTTTAATGGAGTTCATTCATTTTTATATAATTATTAAAGCAATTAAGTTCATGTTGTAAGTTGCACACTGACGCTCACTCACACACTCGCTGACTGACGGACAGGGACAGACAGATCATTATGGAAACAGGCACTGAGAACAATTAGCTGACCTCCTCTGTTTCTAAAGTAACGGCAGCGAGTCGAGACTGGAGCTGCTGGAACCTGGTCTCCAGCTCGTACCTCACCTGGCTCTCCGCACTGACCTCGCACACCTGAAACAAACAAACAAAATATAATATAACGTTGCTAAGGATCATCAAGCTCAATCCAGTGGGATGTTGTTTGGAGAGAGAGGCAGTTTTATTTGATGGTACAACCCTGTTCACAAAAAAGTTGGGATGCGGTGTAAAAGAACAGAATGTGATTTGTAAATCATGTAAACCCATATTTAATTGTAAATAGACCTAAGACATATTAAATGTTGAAACTGAGAAATATATTGTTTTATAAAAATGTATGCTTGTTTTGAATTTGATACCAGCAACACGGTACAAAAAAGTTGTGAGAGGGGCATGTCATCGTTTGGAAACTTAAGAGAGCAGTTGCTGAAGTTTTGACAGTGAAATGTCCCATTCTTGCCTAATATAGAATTTCAGCTGCTCAACATTTCAGGGTCTCATTTGTTGTATTTTTCGTGTAAATGGGTGAGCAGTTGAGCACCCGGACTCTTCTACTGTAGAGACATGCTGTTGTAATATGTGCAGAATCCGGTTTGGCATTGTTTTTGCCAAAATAATCAAAGCCTTCCATGAAAAAGATGTTGTGTGGATGGCAGCAGATGTTGCTCCAAAACCTGTATATATCATTCAGCACTCATGGTGCCTTCCCAGATGTGCAAGTTATCCATGGAATGTGCACTAGTGCACCCCCATACCATCATGGATGCTGGTTTTTAAACTGTACGTTGATAATAAGTTGGATGGTCCCTGTCCTCTTCATCCAAGATGCATCATCTATGATCAGCAATAATTTCAAATTTTGATTTGTCAGACCACAGGAAGGTTTTCCACTTTGCCTCAGTTCAACTTAAACAAGCTTGGGCCCAGACAAGGCAGCAGTGTTTCTGGATCATGTTTATATTACAATGGCAGTCAGGGTACCTCTGGCTAGCACATGGAGGGCTGTGCGGCCCTCCAAAGAAATGCCTCCCCAGACCATCGCTGACCCACCGCCAAACCGGTCACGCTGGAGGATGTTGCAGGCAGCAGAACGTTCTCCACGGCATCTCCAGACTCTGTCACGTCTGTCACATGTGCTTAGTGTGAACCTGCTCTCATCCGTGAAGAGCACAGGGCGCCGATGGCAAAGCTGCCAATCTTGGTGTTCTCTGGCAAATGTCAATCGCCCTGCACGGTGTTGGGCTGTGAGCACAGGCCCCACTTGTGGACGTCGGGCCCTCATACCACCCTCATGGAGTCTGTTTCTGACAGTTTGAGCAGAAACATGCACATTAGTGGCCTGCTGGAGGTCATTTTGTAGGGCTCTGGCAGCGCTCCTCCTGTTCCTCCTTGCACAAAGGAGCAGATAGCGGTCCTGCTGCAGGGTTGTTGTCCTCCTACGGCCCCCTCCACGTCTCCTGGTGGACTGGCCTCATGTCTCGTTCCATCCACCGACGCCACGTCGCACCACAGACAGTCCAGGAGTTCACTGACGCTTTGATCCAGGTCTGGGAGGAGATCCCTCAGGAGAACATCCGTGGTCTCATCAGGAGAATGCCCAGGCGTTGTAGGGAGTTCATACAGGCACATGGAGGACACACACACTACTGAGCCTCATTTTGATTTGTCTTGAGGAATTTCCACAGAAGTTGGATCAGCCTGTGATCTGATTTTTCCACTTTTATTTTGAGTATGATTCTGAATCCAGACCTCCATGGGATAATGATTTTGATTTCCATTGATCATTCTTATGTTATTTTATTCTCAACACATTCCACTATGTCATGAATAAAGATTTTCAACTGGAATATTTCATTCACTGAGATCTAGGATGTGTTGTTTAAGTGTTCCCTTTTATTTGTTTGAGCAGCGTATGTTTTCCAGCCTTGTCCCTTGTGTAGAGAGATTTCTCCAGATTCTCTGAATCTTTTAATGATGTTATGTACTGTAGATGATGAAATTGCCAAAATCTTTGCATTTTTACATTGAGGAACATTATTCTTGAATCTTTGCTCATGCAGTCTTTTACAGTGGTGAGACTCAATCATGTTCCTGCCCTGTTGCAAATTAGCCTAATTAGTTGTGAGATATCCATGAGGTGTTTTCTTTTTTTGAGAATTACACAACTTTTTCAGTCTTTTGTTGACCCTGTCCCAACTTTTTTGAAACGTTTTGCTGGCATCAAATGTAAAATAAGCACATATTTTTGAGCATTTGATTTGTTGTCTTTGGAGTATTTTCTATTAAATGCGGGTTTACATGACTTGCAAATCATTGCATTCTGTTTCTATTTACATTTTACGCAGCGTCCCAACTTTTTTTTTTTTTAGAAAAGTTGTACGTTGTAGTTTTTTTCATTCATTTAAAGCCGAGTTAAAAAAAACTAAAAATGTATTAAACAGCCTTTAAAATGAATGTAAAGTAAGCAGCAGGGTGTCGCAGGAGCCTGTCACACATTCTATGAAAAACTGACGCAATTTAGTGTTCGCTTAACTTTCCCTCTCTTAGCTGCAGTTGCTACACCTGTCAAGCTCTCTAATCTACCATGGTAAATGCTGTTGACAGTGGCAGATTTATACTAAAAATGTATGGACTGGTCTGGAAACACTTCTAGGTTTCAATACATTATTTGACACTTTGCAAACCAGTTTGGCAACACATGAGTTGCGTACACTGTAGTATATATTTAAGAAACATCTGTGTAATTGTAGGTACTGCCTAGACATGTGTTTCTTTTAGGAGGGGCAGGGTGTCCCAATTGAAGGACGCCTTAGAACGCTTTATTTGACACTTCTCAAACATGTTTCGCCACACACAAGCTTTTGGAACATCTGTATAATTGTAGAAAGAGAGAAGGGCTGTCTGGAGCGCAAGGTCTGGCCATTATTGGAGTGCACTTAATGAGTTGTTTATCCAGGATTCACTACCCATTGCTTAATATTTCTCGATCCCCATAATCTAACTTAACCAAATCAAAAATAAAGGATACTGTAAATCAACAAACTATGGAGAAAACAGGTTACCTAACAATGGTAGGTACAAAATAATCCGTATATGTCTCATATCTAAGAGTCTTGGGCTAAAAAATGGGAGCTTTACCTGTGAATGTAACCAAAAGTAACATTTCAGTTTTATCATACAGCTCTACCTGATACACAGTAATTTCACCTGGTCTCCCTCATGTGGGTGGTAGTTGAATCTAAATGGAAGGCAGAAGGCTGAGTCATGTTGCTGTAGCAACGCATCTCTGTCTCCACCCTGGTCCAGAGATGTCACAGCAGCTTCCAGCTGCTTTAGCCCTGTCTCTTCTGTCTTCTGGATGCGCCACCTACTGGCCAGGTAGCACTTCATCACCCTCTCCGTGGACAGATGGAAACCAAGATCACAACACTGCCAGGAGGGAGGGCGAGAAAAGGATTTGTGAAGGGATGGAGTCAGTATGGAAAATGAATGGTAGTGCAGAGAGAAGAATAGGAAAATGAAGGGATAAGATGGCAATGATGGAGAAGAGGACAAAAAAAGAGGACAGATGGAGAGAGTTGTGTCAGAAATAGTAGGACAGAAGAAGCTTTTTTTTAGAGGGAATTCTTTAGAAATCAATACTATGTTATTCTTTCTTCCCATATTTCAGGTTTTCTGTACCAAGAAAAAGAGGCACAAAAAGGTAACTGAAAATGACAGAATGCTCTATTCCCACAGAAAAATGAGACAACACAAACTGCATGTTTCTTACATCGATGAGAGTGCTGATGTCCTGCAGGTAGTACTTGTTCATGGCTGCATTTGCTGCCGCTAGATTCAGCAGGTAGTCATTACGAGCCTTGGTACACTTCAGCTGGTTCTCCTGCACTCTGCCATGCCTCTGTGCATGCACACACATTCAAAAAGCAAGGGAAACAGCACTAAACCACACGTACTGATAAAGATACAACACATGGTGATATCTTGTCAACGAAATATGTTTCACCTAAACACACAGAGTAGAGACAGAACAACAGGAACAGGATGTGGTTTGTTCTGTGGAAAACCCACTTCAAGACTTCCTGTGGCCTGTTCTCTCTTTCTTTGACTCTCACACAAACACACCTTCTCCATTAGTCTCTCCATCTTCTTGACAGAACTACGCCTCTGCCCTACCAATTGGCCTGGACCGAGCTCAGCTGACTTGCCGGTGTGTCTCTCTTCCAACCGCTCAGCTTCCTTCAGTTTTCCCTCTGCTATCAGGTAGTCTGTGTGGTACTGGTTATATGTCTTCAGAGCCTTCACCAGCACACAGTTAAAAAAAAGCAAATCGCACATCAGAATTGTCAGTTTCAGTGCATTGTTACAATATTATGCATTAAAGGCAGTGTGACAATATGAAGTGCTCACAGTCTGCAATTCAGTGGTGACCTTTAGCAACTCATCCTGCATCTGGATTCCAACTTCTTTGCTCTGCAATATACATAATAGGAATGTCAGTTAAAAATACACTGCACTTTAATTTTTAAAGTGTAGTATATTAAATACAAATTAATTTTAAGACACAGTTACTTTCCAATTCTGTGAAAGAGAAGCCTGACTCCACTCACAAGTCTGTGCGTGTAATGTCCACATGTGATTAGCATAAATTAGTTTCAACATGTAACTTCCCATAATACTGCAATTTTGCTTTAACTTTTTAGTTTCACTAGATGTTAATTGATAACCCTATAAAGCAGGGGTCTCCAACATTTCTCCTCCTCCTCCTTCCTCAGGTTGTTATATGTGTTCTGTCTATTGGGTTGATGTTTAGATTATTTTTAATTTATCCCCCTGGTGGTTGCATGTGTTATTGCAGTTAGTTTAGCAGTAGAAGTCTTCTCTTCATTCATTGGCCAATAGGGTCACATGACGTGGCCAGAGCAATGATTCCAGCTGGTAGCAGAGGTGAGGGATGATCACATGGGGGCAGCTCATCCTCTGCCTTTCTTACGTTGAGTGCCTTGAGAAGCAATGCTTGTGAGTACCAAAATATCAGGTGTGCTGAATTGTACTGCTTAGTGAATGTTTACATAGAACTTTAACATGAAGAGGGACGTTTTATGGAGCTGGTATTTTTTAGCATCTAAATTAAGGTAAAGCATTGTGATGACTCAGCAAAAATGTTCATTATCAAGCCATGCCTTGTTTGTTGAAAAGGAAGGTAATTTAGCACAGTGTTTTATTCTGTGTGGTACATCAGAAAAGATATGTCATTTTATTTTGACATACATACTGATTGAGTGATTTATTTTGTCCTTATTTCAGTTTTACAAAAAAAGACTGTTGTACACGAGAAGAGGAAAACAAACAGTAAACGTTCATTCAACTTTACTTCTTCGTCTGACTCTCTATACAACAGTATGTTCGCTATCTGTCGAAGTGTGGTCTGACACCTACTCTGAGGACAGAATAATATGTTTGGACAGAATCAAATTATCCATTACCAATGCTTCATGTTTTCCTGCTTGACTGAGACTCTAGTTTTGTTTTTAGTATACAGATATGTGAGTGGTATCAAACTAGTCACTTTATTCTATGCAAAAAAGTAAATGAGAGTATTTACAAATATTACATATTCCTTTAAATTAAAAATTAATCCATAAATAAGTAATTACACAAGAGTAGTAATGCAACACTGCAATTGTTTTGTTCAGCAACTTTTCAAGATTACTTGGTAGAAAAACATTCTGTCAAGGTCAATCTATTTTAGCCAGTGTTGTTTCGATTATTTATAATTGCACAGCGTTACTCTGATTGGTAGCAATAAAATATTCAATTTGCTCAGCTTGGCATCTGGCCTAACAACACCTCTTAGCTGCTTTGAAATCACTGCCATGGTTTAATTAAGATTTGGCTCACTTCTCAACCATGAGAAGGTACAGAGCGCTTGTCTGACAACCAGTAATTTGAACAAGATGACTGTGTACTTTATAAAATGAACAAGACTGTGGATGCCTCTGTGTTACCAAGACAAATACATGACGGGGGATTTATCTGAAGACTTTAATTTTTTTTAATGTGTCAACTTATGACACATATTCGTTATTTTACAAACTATTTGAGCATTGTGTTATATTAACTACAGCACTGAAAAAAAAATCTAATTTCATGAATTTATCTATTAAGGCTTTTAAATGCAGAAGATGGGGTGATTTAAATTGTTTATTAGTGTAGCATGAAATCGGTGTAGCAATCTGCTTATTATACTCTTGATACTGCAGGTCTACAGAAAAGAGCTGAAAGTACTTGATTTATAAGCATAATTTTGAATATGGCAGTAAAGATAAATCCACAAAATGCAAAAAAAAAATCTGAAAACACAAAAACATTTTACAAAACAGAACATTTCACAAACCGGAAAGGGTACAACAACACTTGTTGTTTGTGATTGGACAGTACTGACAGAAGTCAGTCTGCTTGCAAAATCCTGATATTGACCCTCCTATAAAACGGTTCCTGGTTAGAGCCTCTACTACGCATCATTGTAGCATAAGCCGTTTTATCCTTGCGTAGATATTATTGACACAGGTGTTGGGGTGTGGTTAGGCTAACATTAGTTTTGTGTCTCTCTTTCTGCCAACATCACTGCAACGACGCGTTCCTGTAGATACATGCTGCACAACATCAGGAGAATCCGTCCTCTTCTCACTCAGAAGGCGGCGCAGGTTCTGGTCCAGGTTCTGGTCCAGGTTCTGGTCCAGGTTCTGGTCCAGGCTCTGGTCATCTCACGTCTGGACTACTGTAACTCCTTCCTGGCAGGTCTACCTGTTAGTGCCATCCGACCTCTGCAGCTCATCCAGAATGCAACAGCTCGACTAGTCTTTAACCTCCCGAAATTCACTCACACGACTCCGCTCCTCCGCTCCCTTCACTGGTTATCAGTAGCTGCCCGCATCTGTTTCAAAACATTGGTACTTGCGTACCGTGCTGTGAACAGATCGGGTCCAGTCTACATCCAGGACATGGTCCAACCCTACATCCCAGCCTGCTCCCTCCGCTCTGCTTCTACCAATCAGCTTGTTGCTCCCTCGCTGCGAGATAAACATTCTACAAAATCACGACATGTTTCCCCACCAACATCAGGACAGCAGAAACTCTGTACATCTTCCGCCGCAAACTAAAAACACACCTCTTCCTCCTTTACCTTGAACAGTAGAACTTTAGTAGCACTTAAAATGGCACTTACTGATAGCACTTTGTAGTTTGGCTTTCTTTAAGAAATTGTATTTCCTTGATTCCTGTTGTTCTGGGTTTTGTACCCTCATAGTTGAAATGCACTTATTGTAAGTAGCTTTGGATAAAAGCGTCAGCTAAATGAAATGTAATGTAACGTGTCCTGAGCCCAGCACTAATTAACTTTAGGCAAATCGTATTTAGCAGTTGAAAAGGAGAGGCATGCCACCAGTGATCGCTACATTTCAGTGGTATATTCTAAAACAGTGTGTGATGAAGGAGGACAGCAGGGTTGAGCTCTGCCCTTCATGAAACACAGAGATCAGAGGACTCTAAGGTGACCTGCACCATGCCTGCAAAACGCAGCAGAGACTCTCACCCTGAGCTGGAAAGAGACGTGTGCTCATAAATCAAGTAAATAACATATATACAATAATTTCGGGTGGACCCAACAGCTGAGCTGGAGCTATATAGCCAGTGTCTTTCACCAAGAGAGAGAGATCAAAGTTACACATGCAAAGTTATTTGGTTGGTTTGGGTAGAGCTCAGCTATGTTAATGCATGTTATTAAACATGAGTAGCTCTCGGACACTTTCATTTTGTCAGAGTAGCTCTCTGAAGAAAAAAGGTTGGAGACATCTGCGCTAAAGAGATCGTTAAAGTCTGCACCTTTCCGGTTTGCGAAATGTTTTTGTGTTCTGACAAATTATTTTGTGCTGTATGAAATATTTTTTAGCATTTTGTGAAATGTTTTTGCGTTTTGAGAAATGTTTTTGTGTTATGTGAAATGTTTTTGTATTTTGTGAAATATTTTTGGGTTATGTGAAATGTGAATGTTATGTGAAATGTTTTTGCATTTTGTGAAATATTTTGTATGTTTTGTATTTTGTGAAATATTTTTGTATTTTGTGAAATATTTTTGTAGCCTGTGAAATATTTCTGTGTTATCTGAAATATTTTGTGAAATGTGAAATGTTTTTGCATTCTGTGAAATATTTTGTGCTTTGTGAAATGTTTTTACGTTTTGTGAAATATTTTTGTAATTTGTGAAATGTTGTTACCTTTTATGAAATGGCGCTGTGTTTTGAATTTTGTGATGGCTACCACACTCCAAGTTTCCTCCACAATGTGTCTCCTCTGTGTCTGTTTCTGTATTCATATGACCAAACACCAAAGATCCTCTCACCCGTTTGTGCAGGCGGTGTGTGTCCTCTGTACTGTGTGCCAGCCTCTGTGTGAGCATGTTGCAGCAGGTGTCACCCAGTGCTGCATGTTCCCGACTCTCAAGACGGGTCTGAGTCAGCAAAACAGACCAGACTTGACACACAGACTGACCCCACTGCTCCTTTCTGCAGAATAATAGACATATTCCCTGAGATTATGGGACAATTTAACCACCTGTAAAAGAGAAAAGAGACACAAATATGCATCCACGCTGTGTATTCACTTACTTTTTTGTCTTGTGGGTAAATCTCTCTGTGAGTTTATCAAGAGCACGCGCATATTCAGCCTCGATGTCGCCTCGACGGCGGAGAAACTCAGACAGGTCTGAGAGCTGCTGCTGTTTCACCTCCACCTGAGAGTCTAAAATCTTTATCTGGTCTGTCAGCTGGGCCCGCAGGTCTGAGATGTCAGAGAAACAGAGATAGAAAGAGAGGGTCAGCCATTCAAGTAAATACATTTTCACAAGCCTGGACACGTGCTGTCACATGCAAACACAAAAAGAGATATGAGAACATAACATGGAAAAACACAGTGATCTTTTATCTTATTTTTTTAAGCAAGAGGTGACTTTGATAACCTGTGACCATATTCTGGCCACAGGTTATCAAATTATCAGTTATCAAATTGCAGGTTATCAGGCTATTATTGATAGCCTGCTGACCTATTCACAAACCTGACAGCACCTCACGCATGTCAATTAAACCATGCACGCCCTGAACATACGTCTTTGAAGCCTAGTTTTTTTTCAAAAGGACATACACAACACGGAGAATGAGTGTATTGTATGTACCTAATGACACTATAATCACTTGTGGAAAAAAATGCATTCACTTTTTATTTCATGAGAGAAGTTGACATGTTTTGAGTGGGAGTCTATTGGAGCCAGAGTTTTTTTTTTTGACAAACCCTTAGGGTCCTATGTGGTCTTGCACATTAAAGTATTTCAACGCTATCTTCTATTTGTGTGTTGGAAAAAGCTGAGAGGAATGAGGTGATTTTAACATCTTTAAAGTTATTTAAGGGAAAATGAAAGGGGGAAACTGTATGTTAAGGCACTCAGGGTAAATCAAATGTCATCATGTTTGAGATGTACAATATATTAGGTGTTTGCAATTCAACCAAAGAGTGATCACTCCCACTTGACAAAACAAACTATGTGTTTCTAAAGCATTTCCAAGTATTCCATTTTGACCAGCTAAAACAGTAAATACTAACACACTAATGCACCTTCATAAAAACTGAAATAAATATAATAGAATTTGAATAGTGGTCTTTTGAATTGTACTACTACTTCTGGTACTTTAAATACTTTTTGCTGAGAATTAAACTTTTTACTCAAGTAAGGTTTGACAGTAAATGCAAGACTTTTAATTGTATTACTTCTTTAATATATAGTGTGCATTTATTACATTTAATAATTTGTTCAGCCAGGAAACATGGCATAAAGGCAGAAAGAAAAGGGTCAAGTTTGTTCAGACGTCATGTAAAATGTTTAAGTATTCACAAAGATTAATTAAAAACATAGACTAATAACAGATGCACAGACTACCAGAATGAAAATGCATGCCACAACTGCTCCTGCTTCACAGAATGGGGACATACAGTTCTGTACACACTTTAATCACAATTATTTATGCAGTTGGAAGTAATGCAATTGCACAAAGATACACATGTATTTTTCCATCTTTGATAACCATGCATTCTGTAATCACACATTTCGTCTGAATAATATCTTGATAAAGTTAAGTGACTATTCTGAATCAATACTAATTCAAGTCTTTCCTTCAGGTGGCAAAATTCAATAAAGTGCTGTTCATGCTGTCAATGAGGCATTTTATTGCCTCCTCCAATTTAACAGCAATATTATGGATCATTATAAACAGCTCACTTGATAAATCCGGCATAACCTGATATTATACATACAAGCTTGTATGCAAACACAGCTAAGCCAATAGTGCAGTGGCCCAGCACTGCACTTTTCTTTGAAAAGGCTCGTGCAACTGTCATTCTCTCGAATAACAACACGTTTGCTTTGTTCCCTCTCCCCTCTCTCTCTCTCTCTCTATGTCTTCTTTTCTTATGCGTTCTTGGATCTCTCCTTTTTTTCTTCCTTGCTCACCCCCCACACACTCTGCCTGCTCCCTTTTTCCCCTCTTTACTCTTTTTCTTTGTCTCTGTGTGCGTACACAGCCCGGGGCTGACTGGATGTGAGGAGACAGCATCACTAATACTAGCTATAAATACACCCTTGTAGTACAGTACAGAAAGCCAGCAAGCCACGGCATGCACCCTCCAAATCACGGCACACACACACACACACACACACACACACACACACACACACACACACACACACACACACACACACACACACACACACACACGCCGTTGTCATGTGAGAATCTCGTAACACCACAAATGGTTATGTTAATGTTTTTATTAAAGCATTATGTGCTCTTTTACAGGCCCTTAAGTAATTGAAAACCTGGTCATGAAACGTCATCAAGCTATGAAGAAGAGTGATTTTATCAGCTTCTGACAACAAGCGCATTTCTGAGCCATGGCTGTATGCATACGAGGATATGACTGGATGGCTGCAGAGCAACTGAACACAGTCTCGCACGCATGCGTATGTGCTGTCTTCTATGCATTCATGCGTGGAGGTAAGTGTAAATGGACAACAGAAAAAGTGTGATAAAGGGCACAGACATACACAGAATCAAGCATATGACACACACAGGGGGGCTTACCTTTCATCTGCAATTCGTACTCAGCCAGACTCCCCTTCTCCCTCCTCAGCTTTCCATGTGATGTCATCATCTTTGATCCCTTGACCCTTGTCTGTTCCTGAGACCTTCCTCCCTGATGTCTGATTCTTCTCGTAAAACCACAGTCTCTCCCGTCTGAAATCTTTCAACCTCAGTTCCTGCTCTGGCTTGGTAGTCTTTGATCTCTCTCCCCTGACCCCTTGTCCTTGCTGCTCCTCTACAGTGGCTAGCAGCGCATCAACATCAGTGTCGATCGGCTGCGTTCAGCTGGAATGTCAGTCTCGATGTGTCCATGGAATCCCCTTGGTTTATGATATGAACGCTGATCCATAGGCCTGGACAGAAGAAAGGAATAAAAAGAGAGGGGAATGGTGAGAGAGGAAGGGAATGTCCTTCCAAGGACCTGACAAGTGGACATCAGGGGCAAGAGAGGTAGATTTACTGAGACAAGAAAAAGAGAATGAAATAGTCAGAGGCAGAAGACAAATTAGGGCAGCTGACTAGAGAGGGCAGACTAGAGAGAAAGGGACAGTGACACCAGAAAAGGGAGATTTAATAGGAGGGACGGCAGGACGGGCAGAGCACAGAATGGACAGTAAGAGAGTGGAGTGATGGGGATGTGAGGGAGGAAGGATGAAGGATGGGAGGGGGTTAAGATGAGAGGTGATGAGTAACAGAAATACATTCTGTGGCTCTCGGTCAATGATTGGGAATGTCCATAAAAGGTAAGAGTCATTTAGGTAAACAAATGCCTCCAATGATTTTCATGCCCCTCCACCGGCGATAACCTTAGCCAGAGGCATGACCTCTTCGGGCTGTCTGTCCCGTTCTCGTGAATGTAATATCTCAAGAATGCCTTGAGGGAATTTCTTCAAATGTGGCACAATTGATGACTTGGCCTCACAGATTAATCAATGACAGTTTGGTGGTCATAGGTCAAAGTTTAATGTCACTGTGACCTCAGTTTATTCTAATCCGTCTGTCCTGTTCTCGTGAATATAATATATATATAAATGGTATATTGTATGGTGTATATATATATTTTTTTATTATTATTTTTTTTTTCACCTAAAACATGAATTTTTTTATCTGAGAATGAACTGATAAGTGGTGGTCAAAGGTCAAGGTCACTGTGAGCTCATATCCATTTCACACTGAAGGTGATAGCTCCGGAACGCCTTGAAGGAACAACAATTTATTTGGACTAAATTTATTCAATTTTGTGGGTTAAAGGTTAATAGTCAAGGTCACTTCACAGTGACCCATGCAAATGAGTACAATATCTGGGGGAAAACCTAGAATGTTTTCAAGTCTGGCACAAATGTTCACTTGGCCTCAACAATGAATTGATTAGATTTTGAAAGTCACAGTCAATCCCCTCACATCTTTCCCGTTCTTGTGAAAGTGAGATGCCAGGAGTGCCTTGAGGGACCTTCTTCAAATTTCAAAAGATTTAAAATCTTCAAAACAAGATTTTTTTGAAGGCAACCTTCCAATTCAGTTAATCATGTGACTGACTCTTACCTATTAAAGTGAGTAAAGTTGGTGCATCATAACGCTATAGCCAATCTTAGCCATAAAATATAAAAGCCAATTCAGGTTAACAACCAAAAAAATTGCAATTAAATTACATAAAGGTGTAACAACTCAAAAGGCTTCTCATCAACTCATCTTGTCCACGACCACGGACTTTGACACTGCGTCATTTACGCACAAAAGGTAAGCACAATTTGCACCTGTCATTTTAGGTCATTTAATTAATGATTGCAAAATAAATTAGGCACACTCAAAGTATCAGTGTAGTTAACTTAACACCACAACATCATTGATGTTTGGAAGACATTGCTCTGTATCAGTGTTGTTCATGAATTATAAATAAATAAACTGTCAACAGTCATCAACATTGTTTCAGCACCTGATTTCCCTATACTGGATGAGTGTTCTTTGTTCGCTTTGACATTTAATTAATTCCAATGTTTGGGGACTATAAGACACATGCTTCTGTCTTTTATCATTGAGCCACTTCCTACACTGGGCAGCAGTTTTCATAATACTAGGGAAGAGTTATTTATATTAGTTACCTCTTCCCAAGCCCATGATCAGCCTGTGGATTCCAACTCGTAGTACTAAAAATGTGTTGATTAGAGCCTGAACCTCCGAGACAAGTATGTCAGTTAAAGCCTGGGTCGAGTTTGGATGGTGATGTCAGTCTGCTTCTTCTTAATTCATAAGAAAACTGACAGTCCGCTGCATCACAGCAGTCTTAAAGGGAATGAGAGGAGCTGATTTGATTGGCCATAATTGAAGTTGGCTGTGACACACCTTCTAATTATCTACACCTCCTACTTTCCCAGTGTTGCATCCATGTTTTATAATTTATAGCTTCTTTACAGGAACATAGGAGTTTGGACAGATCTCCATATAAACTACAACTTGAGTGGTTAATGGATGCATACAACCACCAGGCAGTAATTCTAGTTTTACACATACTTTAAATTGATAAGACTTGTCTCACAGCAGGATACTGGACAGAAACCTACCACAAGCTGATCTGTAATCTGCTTTGTCTCCCGAGTCACGGTTTGTTAATGTATTAAAGACTGTTCATAGTTGGTTTTTGAGTTACTTTTGCTGTTTAATAAATTCTTGTGCCTCAAACAACACAACAAAGTCCGTATACCCAATGGCGAAATGTGCTGCTGAACAAGGTAGAAATGTTGAGTCATGTCTGCTGTGGCTCTGGAAAAACACTTGAAAAGTTTGAAAAACGACCCTTATGATATCATCAGGTTGAACAGAGTTGTGGAAGAATAGGTGGAGTTGCTGGTAGTTTTAAGTATTTTTTTTACACTCTGAATTCCCATTTCACTTCACGAAAGCAAAAAAAAAAAAAAACATACCCTGAGCAGTGGCAACAGTAACCTCTGTGGCCATTAATTTCAGTGACAAGATTCTGGTGTATCCAATACTGCTTCATCACTGCATATGCAGGCCACCAAAGCTACGCCTACACTTTGAGTATCAGGGGTTGTATATATAAGCTACACTTTAATATTAATCTCCTGGTTAAGATACTGCTAATACGAAAGAAATAAGACACTGAAAAATGCCTGGATTTGAAAAAGGCTAGTGCCAACAGAGTCAGGGTAAAGGCTAAGACCAGCTCCTCCAATGCTGGGCTTCAATTCCCCATTGGCAATGTTCACAAGCTGCTGAAGACGGATAACTATTTGACCACTGAAATCCCAGAGATGGGTAGAAACTCACCCCGTGAGAATATGAAGATGAGGATCATCCCTGTTACCTGCAGCTGCCTGCCCCAGTGGTTAAGGGTTCAACAAGTTGCGGCTAGCAAAGAGTGCACTTTTCGCCAGGTATCTGACCTGCTCACCAAAGTTATATCGTGCATGAACAGGCATTCGGGGCATGGAGTGGGGTTGTAGGAGGTGCCATTTTCCCAATTACAATTCAAGACATCATTAAAATTAAAATGATTTTAAAGCTGTTACTTTACATTTTTAAAAAGTGACATACATTAATCTTATAATGATATTCTTATTCTTAGCATTAAAACAGGACATGTGGAGCACAAGTAGAAAAGTTTTCCACATGTCATAAGTGGTAGCACATGGAGCATATGTGGAAAACATGTTATCGCATGTTGTACGGTCCCACAAATACTGAAAAAAAACGCATTTTTAACAAGTGCAGTCATGTGAGCACTCACAAACACAAAGGTTCAGAAATATTGATAAGTGATATTAATACATACAGGTCCTACCTTAAGACAATACATACACAGGGAAATAGGAAATTGTCAGCAAGTAAAGACACAGCCTTGTCAAAGGCAAAGTAAAGCTCGTGAGAAAACAACAAAACACAAAAATTTTTCCTTTTTTTCATTACGCGAATGCAAAATGAGATCATGAGCCAATCTAAATTGAATACTGTACTCATGGATCAGCCATTAACGTTTTACACAATATGCATTAATCAGGCCCTCATTGGCATCTGACTTCAAATTTGTAGAATTTCATTTGATTTCACTTACTAATGTCAAAACTTCACACAGAAGACTGATATCAAGGCCTGCATGCTAAAGAAATGAAAGGACGTGACATGAGCAGGAAGGGAAACGAGGTAACCTACTTACACAGTATATGCCAAGATACTGATGATAGTGTATTTCATACAATCCAGTTTTGGATGGCTTCGAGAGGGCCCACTGTAGGCCTGCACAGCAGCTGTTTTTGTTTTTATAACTGACTACTCTGAATACATAGTCCACTCATAAATTTGAAATGAACAGAACCAGTTACATGATTGGTGACGTGACGAGTCACGTGATTGGTTCTGTACATGTGTTTTGCACCATGAGAGCCAGTCAGAGTCAGTGGGTTTTGGCCTTTCTGATGTTATTATCCACAGTAATAATCAAGATATTATAGGATGTAATAGATCAGAGGACATAATTATGGTTTTACACAGACACTTTCATAGACATATCCCAGAAATTGGAGTGGAAACTTATTTTGAAACATTTTAAAATGTTCCACTACTTTGCAGGTTGCAATCAACATGTTACAGAGACAGATAATAGCATGGCCCACACATTCTCATGGCACATTCTCACTTACATCCTACCGTGTGTAAAAACTAGCGCACACAACACTTAAGTACGTGTGCACTGTTTATACATGAGGCCACTGCTGCCAAACCTTAATCCTTGTCACTTATTTTGGGATTCCAGCTTACTCGGTTAACCTGGGGACCTCTTTGGACCTGCACACCTCTACAACACTCTGCCCATTGCCAGCTTCCCACTCTGCCCTGTAGTTTAACCCTATGAACCCTAGGCTTTTTTCAGGGTAAATTCACTACCTTCACTTTTAAGATCATGTATTGGTCATTATAGGGGATAGCGTTTCGTACTATTTTTTTTTTTTTTATATTAACCTTTATATCAAGGAAAAAAATTGTCTTGTGAAATTGTTACGTTTTTACATGTATCTCACCATTAAATATTGGCAGTAGAGATATATTTTTAGAATTGTGTCGAGTAGATTGTCTAGTAACTGGCAATATCTAAATCATGGTTGTGGGAAACACTATGACTTAGCAATATGAAAAAATATGTGCTCAGTGCCTGATGGAAAATAAATGTCATGAGTGACTCCGGGTGGCCAGGGGCTCAAACCAGGGACTCACACCAAGGGCATACACCCATCTGATATGTGCAAATAATTTGGCTGTCAGGTAAGACATACGTATGAGAGTAACAACAATTAAATTTGAAGCAATTTCAATGTAAATTTTCTCTGCAGTGCTTCAGCACATAGATAAAGCACTGAATTTGTTGGAAAGCTTAAGCCATGCAGTTTCATCGGATATGTACTGCATCTTTCTGTGAAAAATACCCACTGCGCAATTCAACTGAGATTTGGAAAACAACAGCCTCAGTTCTGCTTTCAGTTAGACTCAATTGGCTTTTCTCAAAATGTAGCCTAAATAAACCCACTCACTGTTATAATCACACCCTCGATCTTTTTCTGCCATATGGCATAAAAACTAAACATTTAACAGTATTCCCTTAAAAATCTCTTTTGTCAAACTATTCTTTAATGAGACTTGAATTTACAGTAATGGACTACACAGCATGTTTGAAACAATTCCAGGACAGTAGATGTCTTTCTAATAATACTATGTCCAAATTTAAGAACCCGATTCCATTTCTATCTACCCCAATGCCATGTGCCAACACAGTGGAAAGCAGCTACCTCGACTTTACTCCCACACAAGTGGATGACTTTGTTAACAACACCACAGCCTTTACAAGAATCACACCTGTCCTGGATAATAAAAATACTATATAAAAAGTTCCCCATAATGCCAGAAATGCATATTATTCATCATTAATAGAGGAAAGAAGAACAATCCCAGGTTTATTTTTAGCACTGTATCCAGGCTGACAAATACTGACCCTTCTTTTCCTTTAGCTCTCAGTAGCAATGACTTCATCAACTACTTTAAATAAAATTGTTACCATTAGGGAAAAAATTCAGCAGATACTTCCTGCCAATGTTACAGATGTGTTGTCAAACAGCAGCCCTAAAAACATGCATGGGACCTGATTTATATTCAGAACACTCCTCTCCTTTTAAACTAAATACAATAATTACTTCATCTAAATCATCAGCCTGTCTCTTCGACCCCATCCCAAACAGACTGCTCAAGGATGTCTTTCCTTTAATTAGCACTTCCATATTAGATTCATTCATTTCTCTCAACAGGTTGTGTACCACAGGCTTTTAAAGTCACTGTAAATAAATCTTTACTTAAAAAGTCTACCCTTGATCCAGCTGTTTTAGGAAAGCACAGACCTATTCACAATCTGCCTATTCATGTCAAAAATGACTCTTCCAAGTAAACGAGTTAGTTATGGAGTTCCACAAGGTTCGGTGCTAAGCCAAATACTTTTCACTTTACACATGCTTCTATTAGGCAATATCATAAGGAAACACTTCATAAACTTCAATTGTTATGCAGATGACACACTGCTATATCTGTCTATGAAACCAGATGAAACAAATTGGTTATTAAAACTTCAAGAATGAAGACCTAAAGGCCTCGATAACCTACTTTTCTTTACTTCTAAATCAAACAAAATTTAAGTTATTGCATTTGGCCCTAAACATCTCAGAAACTCTTTATCTAATTACTTGGTTACTCTGGATGACATTGTCTTGGCTTCCAGCACCACTGTGAGAAACATTGGAGTCATCTATGATGTGGATTTGTCTTTTAGCTCACATGTAAAGCTAGTCTCTGGGACTGACTTCTTTAATCTACATAATATGAATAAAATCAGGAACATCCTGCCTCAGTGTAATGCAGAAAAGCTAATCCATGCATTTGTTACTTCCAGGTTAGATGATTGTAATTCCTTGTTGCTGTAAATTACTCATTAAAAAGCCTGCAGTGGATCCAAAATTCTGCAGCAAGAGTACTGACGGGATTTGGCAAACAAAATACTTTTTCTCCAATTTTAGTTTCTCTTTATTGACTTTATATAAAATCAAGAATAGAATTTTAAACTATCCTATTGATTTAAAAAGTTATTCATGGCCAAGCTCCATCTTGTCTGAGAGATCTTATAAAACCATATCATCCTGATAGAGGATGGGTTCAAGGGACAGACACCCTCTTTATTTTTTTATTTTATTGTACTCCATTAATCCCAGAGGGGAAATTATTTCGCTACAGCAGCATCCCGAGGGGGAGCTGCTGCAACAGGCTGCCACGACCGCGGCGCCAACTAACCTGAGGTGCATGTTTTTTTGGGTGTTAGGAGGAAGCTGGAGAACCCACGCAAGCACAGGGAGAACATGCAAACTCCGCACAGAAAAGCCCAGGACCGGATTCGAACCCTGAACCTTTTTGCTGTGAGGCGACAATGCTAACCACTGCACCACGTTCTCCACGCTCGCATAGTTTCTGTTCTTTCTTTTGCAGGTATCCCAGACCCTGGAGTTGCATGTCTCTGGTCTGCGATTACTGGCCCCACCAACAGATAATGTCTTGGATCTCTATGCTGTCCTGTTCTCTCAGAGCTCTCCCCCCATGCCAACTGGTCGACGCAGATGGGCGCACTCCTCTGAGCCTGATTCTGTCGGAGGTTTTTTCCTCTTAAAAGGAAATGTTTCCTTTCCGCTGCCGGAGGTTTTTTCTCCCTTAAAGGGAAGGTTTTTTTTCTTTCTCCTACCCACTTATGTGGGAATTGTTGAATTGTTGGGTTCCTCTGTATAATGTTGTAACATTTTGTTGTAAGAACTTACTGCCCTGAAATAACTTTGCATTGTGATATGGGGCACTGTGTAAAATGTAAATAAAAAAAGGATGCAAGGATTTGAAAATCACATAAACCCAGGTCAGTAACATTATTGTGTACAAAAAGAGCGTCCCAGAGAGGCAGAGTTTCTAAACAGTGAAGATGGGAAAAGGTTAACAACTGTGATAAAAATGTGTGGATTTCATCATCTACGTTACATAAAATAATTAAAAGATTCAGAAAATCTGGAGAAATCACTGAACACAAGGGACAAGCCTATATTGGATAGCTGTGTTCTTTGGGCCCTCAGGCAGCGCTGCATTAAAAACAGACAAAATTCTGTGGAAATCATCGTCTGGGCTAAGAAAAACTTCCAAAAACCATCATCTGTGAGCACAGTTCATCGCTACATTCACAAATGCTGGTAAAAACTCTACCATGCAAAGAAGAAACCATATATAAACATGATCCAGAAATGCTCCCACCTTCTCTGGGCCAGAGCTCATTTAAGATGTAATGATGTGAAGTGGAAAACTGTCCTGTGGTCTGACAAATCAAAGGTTAAGATTATTTATGGAAATCATGGATGCTGCATCCTTCGGGGTAAAGAGGAGAGGGACCATTCAGCTTGTTATCAGTGCTCAGTTCAAAAGCAAGCATCCGTGACAGTATAGGGATGCATTAGTGCACATGGCATGGGTGGCTTGCACATCTGAGAAGGATCTGAGAACAGAGGGAAGGAAAAATTCCCTTTTAACAGGGAAGAAACTTCTGCCAGAGCCAGGCTTAGAGGTGGCCGGCCATCTGCCTCAACCGGTTGGAGTGAGGGGAGAGCAGACATGTCACCCCTTTAAAAAATTGGCGCATCATGACATGAAAAATACCACAAAGGAGAACCTGAACTGTTGAGCAACTTAAATCCTGTATCAGGCTAGAATGGGACAACATTTCACTTCCTAAACTCCAGCAACTGTTCAGTTCCCAAAAGTTTATGGAGTGTTGTAAAAAGAAGAAGTGATGCAAAACAGTGGTAAACATGACCCTATCCCAACTTTTGTGAGATGTGTTGCTGGCACAAAATTGAAAATAAGCATATATTTTTCATAAAACAATAAAATTTCAATATTTGATATATTGTCTTTGCTCTATTTGCAATTAAATATGGCTTCACATGATTTACAAATCATTGCATTGTGTTCTTTATTTACATTTTACACAGCATCCCAACCTTTTGGAAACGGGGTTGTAATTAAAAATTAATTAAATACATTTTTCATATATTATTGGTTTCACATGTAATTTTATGTTTTTCAAACAGGGAAATGTATGTGTATGACATGGGGATATGTATGGGTTTCGCATATAACAGGTTTCATGTATAATATTATATATTTCACATGTAATCCCAGAGGTTTCACATGACAATATACATGAGTTTCATGTACATAAAGGTAAGAGTTTCACATAAAAATATACATGGGTGTCACATGTAATCCCATTAGTTTTACATGGACATCGACATGGGCTTCACACATTACACTATCAATTTTTTACCAAACCCACGTTTGCAGTGGGCAAAATGCATTTCACATGTGCAAGCACATGCACTCTATGTTTTACATCTAACTTCAACATGTTTTCACATTTTAAGTTAAGTTTTAAATATGTCACATGAGATTTTGCACATTTGTCTTCTGTTTTGTTACTGGTGTTATGTGAATCGATGTGAGGATGCATCCTTGAAAGGTTTCAACTTTACCAAATTTAATGCATTTTACATATACCCAGACATACAGAGACAAGAAGAAAAAGGAGAGATGGCAGGAAACTACCAGAAAGAAGTAGCGTCTCTAGTGAGTTCTCAGTTCAAAAACAGAGTTAAAAAAAATGCAAGATAAAGATTTGCTTTACTTTCCGTCTAAACGTATTTGAATGAGTTTCAAGTTTCAGCTGTGGGTCATCTAACAACATCTCTGGGAAAACTAATTGGACATTTACTTCTCGAACCAGAGGTGTCTGAATTAGCTACTAACTAGTGATAAACTGGGGGCAGAATGTGACTTTTTATTAGGCAGGAAGGGTGTCATTAAAGGGCATTGACTTGCATTATGGGAAGTGCTGGATCCAGTAGTTTTGGTAGCCAGAAAGTCTGACAACAAATTAGGGACAACAATTTTAACTATTTTGGCCTCTGCTGCATTGATTTTGACCATTCTTTGTTTCTCACAAGTCATCCAACCTTTCTGCACAAAAATCCTAAAACTGTTATTTAATTGTTTACAGTGCAATAAGAGAGTTTGACATGACTGAAACTATTGAAGGCTTTTGAAGAATGTTTCAAAGAATTAAAATCAGCTTCTGCACTGCTCATAAATTGCTTAATTTCAACTGGCAGGCAGGCAGGCAAGCACACACACACACACACACACACACACACACACACACACACACACACACACACACACACACACACACACACACACACACACACACACACACACACACACACACACACACACACACACACACACACACACACACACACACACACACACAAAGGCAACTTGACATCCCACATCCTGTGTCAGTTTCCTAACAGGTTTCAGTACTCTGCAATAAGTGCCAAAATGGGTTGCTTTCACCGTTAATTTTCTTCCTCCATCAGCCTTAAGTAATAATTTCAGTTTAATTTACAATTGAAGCAAAATGTGACCAGAAAAACACATTCCCTCCAACATTGACCTGGTTAATGTGGTCTCTTGTATCCCCCAGTGCTGTGGGAAGACATAATATTGTTGATGTAGGGCAAGTTTCAGCTGTATATGATACATTTATAAAATAAAAATGAAAAATAGACGGATATATTGGTCAAATGTTACCCTGTTATTATAACTACAGCATGACTTGCATCTTAACAAGAGCTGTTAGACCTGTACTTTCATTTCCTCTTCTACAACAGGGCAGTGGATGTGATCCAGACATGTGTTACAATGACAGTTTCACACATAATTATAGAGTAAACGTGGAAGTGCGGCAAAAAAAAAACGCAATGAGATTTCTGCAAATGGGACTGGGAAGGCCCTGAGAACTCTAAAAGCATCGGAGGCCTTCATTAGTGTGTGACCTTAATCTGCACAGAACAAAGCAAATATAAATTATTTGAGAAAGAGAGAGGAGAGGTTAGGAGAAATTCAACAGGAAAAAGGTTTACTGAGGGGGGATGAGAAGCAAAAAGGGTAGCCAGGACAGAGAGATGGATGTTATTGGGAAACACTGTTTTATACTTAAAGTCAAGGTCATTGAAATAAAGAGGTCATGTGGTACATGTGGAGAATATAAAGTAAACTGAACACAAGAGACGTTACATGTGGTGGAGTGTGATAGATCCTTAATGCTACCAAGGGGATTTTCTGCAAATTTCTACTGAAGAAGTTTTTTTTACGACTAAGCAGAAGCAATACAAGTGGGATATTGTGTTAGATGTTATAGCTGATACTGTAAGGGGATTTCATGACATTTATGAGAACCAAGAACACTCTGCTCTGTTGACCCTGTTACTGTGCAGAACTTTATCTTGTGCTGTGTTTGTTGCAGAAAACTATGCAAAGTCTTTCAATGCTTACAGTTGTGATGTCTGCTTTCCGTGAGCAGAAAATCATACCTAAACCCAGTGAACCGGGGACATGGCCAAATCATTGCTAAGACACTGTACAAATCAAGGAAGGAAACACATGAGTGTCAGTGGGACCCTCAGCCAGATGATGTAACTTCCTTAAAAGCGAACTTTTGGGAAATAGTGGATTTCCGCTTCACGGTAACAACATGCACAAGTTCTGAAGTATCATCTGCATCAGAGCAGAGCCCTAAAAGATGAGCGCTGAAATGTTGAAAGGATGCATGAGGATGTCAAACACAATCCTATGCTTATCTGTGCTGTCAGCCACGCTACATCTCTGTATTCACTAATGTGAACACAAGTCAGTTAGACTCAGGTGTGACATCTGTCAGTCCGACAGACTGATGGGAGAGGCTTTAGTAGACAAACAGGACTGTAAGGAGCTGGAGCTTTATGCTGCCTGACGAATCTGTAAGATTAACAACAGTTGCTAAAGTTGTTGGGCTGAAGGACTGTAAAAATATATCATATAACAAAATATAAGCATTTATTGATATGTGTTCCTCTTATTCATTCACTGCCCCGCCTCCCAAACCAGCCCGTCTCCCTCTACCTGCAGCAAAGACAGGAGGACAGAGCAGTGACCAGACTGTATATTGACTTATAATGATGATATATATTCATAGTTGCTAACCTTCACTCACTATTTTGATGTTAGGAATATTAATATCATTGAGTTTATAGTGACTTTTCTGTTGTAAATATTTCTGTTGTCACTTTAAAAACAATATTTTTTCATATTTAAAATATAAATAATCTAAGAGGAAGAAACAATAGTATTGATAAAGACTGATAAGAGTGTGACTAAAATCAAAATAAAATTTGACACGTTTAATATTAATACACTATAATGAATAGGCAACCGCATCTCTCTGGAGCATCATTAGTAAAGTCACACCATGCAGTCAATACTACTACCAAACAGGCTATTTTGAACAGGCACTGGATTAGTGCTACTTAATTGCAAAAGTACTGAGGGCAATTTTGCATCAGACAGGGCAGCAGAATTAAAGCCAAGGGACACAAAACGATTTTCACAGCTGCCTTGCTTTGACTGACTTTTATGCAGAACCCCATTAACAGGTAATGTTTGTGGAACGCATACCTCTGCCCTACAGGCAGAGGGCAAAAATGGAAAAATGTGCAATGAAACAGTAGAGCAGTGTGAGGGGTGGGAGGCTGTCAGGATGGCTCTACAGGCACAGCTGAAACCTCTGCTTCTCCACTATACTGAAAGTTTATATGACACAACTAATCAGAGGTCAATTTGGGGTCCATTTTCATCCATCGTTTCAGGATGTGTGAGAAAATCTAAAAAAATATGTAACGAAGAATATTTATACAAATACTGTATTGCCACAGTAGTGCAGTGATTAGCCTTGCCGCGAAAAGGTTCAGGGTTCAAATCTAGGCCTGGGCCTTTCTGTTTGGAGTTTGCATGTTCTCCCTGTGCCTGTGTGGGTTTTGTCCGGGTACTCTGGCTTCCTCCCACCATCCAAAAACATGCACCTCATTAATTGGTGGTTCTACAAATTGACCTTTGGTATGAATGAGAGCGTGAATGGTCTTTGTTTCGATCTGTCTATAAGTGTTGGCCCTGTGATAGACTGGCGACCTGTCCAGGGTGTACCCTGCCTTTGCTCAAAGTGAGCGGGGATAGGCTGCAGCCCCCCTGTTATCCTGTTAAGGATAAAGTGGGTATAGATAATGGCTGTAATGTGCATTTTAAATATGTGTACCTTACTTTAAAAAATATATTTTATGTTGCATTAAATTTCTACCACGCTATATTTCAGGGGATATCACAATGCTTTTACTCCACCATTTTATCTGATTGTTAGTTACTTTATAAATTCCTTCAACTAGTTAGGAATACAATAACATATATTATTCAGAAATTATTCTGCATCATGAGCACAGTCAATTGAAGTAAAAAGCATGTGTTCATACTAAACTGCAAACACTGCTCAAGTTGTCACAAATTCTGAGTGAAAGTGAAATGTTAGAGTTCCTGTAATGTTCCTTAAGTGGCCACCACAGCTCAGGCAAACCGCTACATGAGGGAAGTGCGCTAGTTTAGAATGAGCATTACTTTATGCACTTTATGCAAGTTCAGCAAATGTACATGAAATACACAAAAGGCAAGAGTTCTTTAACAGAAATAAAGAGTATTCTGGTTGTTGTTTTTTAAATAAGAGATTTTTGATGCAATGAAAGCAAGATGGTAGCCCTTAGCCTTCATGGCATGTTGCTGCATGAGGTCTGGGAGCTGCATCTTAGACAGGTTGGAGTTGCTTCAACATGTGAGCTGCTACCATTTTAATCTAAGCACATCCGCGTTAAGACATTCAATTGCAAGTCAGTCATGATCTCAGCGCAATCATACTCGTACTGAATCTGAAGCTCCTCCTAGGTTAACTAAACTTAAACATATCAAATATACAAAATAAGCACCTGTACCTACAACAGCTTTCAAGGTTGCTCAGGCTGCTCTGTTCCATTACCATCATAATCTTTATTGTTGAACTGTAAATCACCTGCACAAAGGGAATAGTTCTTTGCAGATGCCTTTGAAAGGCTTGTTTATGCTTATCTGCATCCTGTAATAACATGATGTGAATTAGCTGTCAGCACAATTGAGGTGATGAGCACAGGAGGGGAATTAAGGTTCCACAGCTCTAACAGCATTTGGAGGGTTGAGTTATATTTACAATGTTTGTAAATCAACCCATATGGTCAAGGCAGTGTGGCAGTGCTCCACACAATGGCCACATAAACACCTCAGTATAATGACACAAGATGGTAAACACACGCAGACACACAGACACACAGACACACACCATCAACGCCAAAAATGGTGCACACATATTACATAATTGATAACGTTCAGCAGCTCCATTTGTCCACTTACAAAACCCCAAGTGAATTCAGTGTCCATTTAAAACACTAAACTATATATAAACACACAGACATATTCACTTTAGTCACACATGCACACATTCTCACACACACACACACACACACACACACACACACACACACACACACACACACACACACACACACACACACACACACACACACACACACACACACACACACACACACACACACACACACACACACACACACACACACACATACACAAGTTGCTATTGGATTCATGAACAGTATGACAGCTGTACATACCACACTTTGTGGTCCTCTCCTGTCTCTTGTTCTCTGTTCCTCAGCTCTCCACCTCTCTTCTCATCCCTCGTTCTCTCTATCACACACAAATACAGAACAGTGTGTTTTGAATCTGACAGATTTCTCTCAGCTCAGTACTCTCCTCCCTCTCTCTCTCTCTCATTTCTCAGGGACACACATACACTCAATAACAGCCCTCCCCTCCCTCCCTGCCTACCGCCTCTCTTTCTTCCTTCTCTTGCCAAATAGCCTCTCCTCTCACTCGCACCAGAGCTGCCTCTCTCCTCCCATTCCCTCCCTCTCTCCCTCTCAGTGCGAAAGCCACAATCCAAGCCACGCCTCCTCCCCCCCACTCTCTCCTTTCCTCTGGGCAGCTATAAATACTGCTGCTGCTATGAATATACCGTCTTTCTCCCTCAGCATCCCTCGCTCCCGCTCTCTCTCTCCCTACATCCATCCCTCGCCTGCACTGCCTTCCCTCTCTCCCTCCCGCTCTAAATGTTTTTCTGATGACCTTGTATTATTCACCCTGACACCATCACATGACAGCATCCTTTCTCCTCACACTCTTGTGTAAGATGCAAACATTTACACACATACTCCAAGGAGGCATGTCCTCAACCAGCTGCATAGACACACACGCGCGGACACACACACACACACACACACACACACACACACACACACACACACACACACACACACACACACACACACACACACACACACACACACACACACACACACACACACACACACACACAGATAAAGAGACCCAGAATCAAATAAACAGAAACACAGTTTTTGTGCAACCCAGTCTGCTGTGCTTCCTGTCTGTTGCGCCGGATGTGGTGCATTTTTAAGCCAAACGGCTGAGAAAAAAACCACACTCTTATCGAGAGACGCGCATCAATGGCAGATCAAATTGTACTTCACTCAGTCCTACACAAATTAATTCTACTTGATAAAGACAACAGATGAGCCAATCTGTGTGTGGTTATGATTAATGAATGTACCTGTCCCTGTAAAATGCAATAAGTGGTCATAAAATCTATTAAAGACAAGACAAGAGGAGTGAAAAGGTGTATATCTATCAGCATATATTTCTTTATTCCATCTTTTATGTACATTTTAGGTTGATATATTACAGTAAATGCAGAATAAACCTGCAGCTTGATTAAATCAATCAAAGATAAACTCTGTGTTTTGTTGTATTCTCTCAGCCTGTACTGCTGCACTGAACAGTAACAAATACTGTGTAATATATTCAGCATGTCTAGTTTGATTCATCTGCACACAAAAAACTCTGTAGATAGATTCACATCTTGTACTTCCAGTTCAGTAGGTATTATGAACATTGAGCAGCATTCTGTCTCTGCTCTTGCTCTCTGCCAGCAATATTGTCTGAGAATGAGGTTACAAACATCTGGTGCAGGCGCGTTATGTGCACTGTGGGTACACTTAAACAGAATCAAATCTTTGCCTGCAGTCTTTATAGTATGTCACAGACATAATTAATCTTCAGATTGCACAGCGTCACTGAGCTATAACTTTCTAATTGAAGCCACCAAAAAATTTAAGTAGCACAAAGACAGACAAAGACCTGATTGAAAAGACAACACTTTGCTGCTGATCATGCTCCTTTGATCCTGGCAGATATATAAAACCACAGGATGCATATGCGCTGCATATGAGCAACCAACGTTGTCCATTTTATGTTTGTTCACTGGTTATTGTCATGTGTTGCTGTTTTTGATATGCTGTTACAAGATTTTGATAATTGTAAAAATGTGAATAATTAAAATATAATCTTTATCATAACATTAAAACATATCTAGAATTACCGCCTAGCAGTTGCATGCCTTTGCTGACCACTCCAGTTGTAGTTTACATGCATATCTGTCTAAGCTTATATGGATGTTGCTGCAAAGAAGCTATAAATTCTAAAATGTGGATGCTTCACACACAACTTCAATTCTGACTGCACAGAAGATCTATACAATCACCACAATTTCTAGATGGATGTCCCAAGGGTAATATAAACGTGAAATATAGTCACAATCTCCCCTTATGCTCCTCAGTTATGGTGTTGAATAATGGACAGAAAAGAATAATAATAATTTTATCGTATCAGATATTTGTGTAAAATGTTACCATAATTAATGTGAGATATTGACTTTTGGCCACAAACGTGTTTTGGAAGGATACGGTTACCTTTGACCATCAAATTCTTATCAGTTCATCCTTGAGTCCAAGCAAATGTTTGAACCTTTGTGACAAATTTGAAGAAAGGGGAAAAATGTCATGTCAACCTCACAAGCATGGGTCAATGTGAGGTGACCTTGACCATGACCTCTAAACCCCCAAATCTAATTAGTTTATCTTCGAGTGAAACTTTTTGTCATTTTTGAAGAGATTCGTTGAGATATTTGAGATATTGTATTCACAGTGTCAAACAGATGTGAACTCACAGTGACCTTGACCTTTGACCACCAAAATGTTATCAGTTTATTCTCAAGTGAAAGTGAATGTTTTTGCCAAATTTGAAGAAAGGCGTTCCTGAGCTATTGCCTTAACAAGAATGGAATGGGCAGATAGGGCGGATGTGAAGACACAATAACCTTGACTTTTGACCCGATCCCCAAAATATATTCACCTTATCCTTGAGTAAAAGTAAATATTTGTGCCAAATTTGAAAAAGGTCCCTCAATGCCTTCCTGAGATATTGCGGTCCTGAGACTTTAACCTATAACCATTAAAATCGAATCAGTTCACCTCCAGGTGTTCTTAAAATGTCGCATTCACTAGCATGGATCAGTGTGAGGTGAAAGTGACCTTGACCTTTGACCACCAAAATCTTATCAGTTCATTATTGTTACCAAGTGAATGTTTTTTCCAAGTTTGAAATAGATTGAAAAAGGTGTTCCTGAAATATTGTGTTCTGAGAATGAGACAGATGGATGGACAAACCGAAAACATAATGCCTCAGCCAAAGCGAAGGCTTAAAAAGGTTTGATGAAGGGTTGCGTTTTTTTAAATAATTGTTCTTCTTTTTTTCAATTTTGCCATTTCAAAAACAATGACATGCTGATGAATCAAGGTGTAAAATGACAGAAAAAGCTTGAATGTGATGGACAGCGTCAATAACTTTATTTGCATTAATTGTAATGGAGCTGAGCAAATATTTTGAAGTCAGCAGCTTAGAATCAGCATGGCAGTGTGTGTGAGTGAAGGATTGAGTTCCTGAGGGTCAAAGTGAATCTATGTGCCAATACATGAACAGGTGTGTTTCACAACTGTTTCTTCTGCACCTCTGTCAATGCGAGAGCCGCTCGCAGGTCATCGACAGCGTGTGCGTGGATCTTCAGAGAGTGCGTAAGGGCTTTGTGCAAATCCCCAGAGGCAACCAGGTTGAAGCGCAGCAGAGAGTCAACCAGTTGGGAGCGAGCATTGCCGATGAAGGAGTGTGACAGGAAGGATGCGAGGCCTCCCCCGCCCTTCATGGTGTAGAGTGGGACTCTGACCATTCCCAGTACCTGGAGTGAAAGAGAAAACTGATGAAGGACAGAGCGTGACATCAGGCAAACCGCAACAATCACTCATTCTTGAAGGGCACATTACCTCTTGTCCATGATCTGTTGCAGTGGATGCAGCCACTCTTTCCACCTCCCTAATCTGCTCCTCCTCCATCATCTTCACATAGAAGTGAGTGATAAGACGGGAAGACGAGGAAGAGGGAGAGGAGGGAGAAGATGCAGGGGCATAGCGAGACTCTACATGATCTTCGACAACTATAGGTAAAGCCAGGCCCAGCTCCTCTGACAATTCTCTGCTAAGACCCGCCTCCAGGGTCTCCTCCAAAGGGTCAACAAGCCTAAGGTGTGGGTCAAAGGTCAGCACCAAATGTGAAATAAATGTCAGCCTTACTGCTTACTACTCCTGAGACTGCTCTGCACACAAGTAAAAAAATCAAACAAATTGAAAAGGTCTTTTAATTTTAAAGCCCAAAACTAGTTTATGAAGGCGTTGATGTGGTGTTTGTCACATGTTACTGGATCTTAAAGCCCACTTCAGACCAAAGATTTGCAACGGGACAAAAATGTTGAAGAGCGTTGCAGGACAAAGTTTTAGAGCGTTGCAGGGAAAAGATGCAGCAGTGTAAACTGGTCTGTCTCATACTCAATCGACAAAACAGTGTAAAGCTACTGTCTTAAGTTCCCGGCATAAATTTGTATAAGTCCCCTGGGCATTTCTGTGAAAGCATCACCATTTAAGATGCTACAAATTATGTCCAGCAACTAAAAAGCCTGAACAGCCAGCTGTCAAAACAGAATTACACAGTGTTGTTGCAGTGGACATTTTACATTTCGTCTAGTTTAGTTGCTTTGGTGTGAACTGGCAGGTTTCAGAACCTTGCACACTCCTGAACTGGGAGTAGCTGGAAGTTTAAAATCATCTCAACGTAAATCTTTGGTCTGAACTTGCCCTAAATTAAACTGTATTCAACTTCTGGTCTCTCTCGTGGCATACCTCTGTGTGGATCTAACATTATTAAATTTCTGATCATCTGTTCAAGAGCCGATGACCCCTTTACATCACAGACGAACCCGGTATCATGCCTAAGCATGTTATACACCCGTCAGTCCACAACAGAATTACATGTCAGTGTCACATTTTGCCTCGCCTAAGCATAAAAATTAAGGTGCCTCAGGTTTAGGCACCAAACACTACATGGTTAGGATTAGGAAAAGGTTAGGATTTGGGTTAAATGTGCACTTCACAATTCGACTAGGGGTTAGTCACCAAAACTACTTGGTTAGTTACCAAAACTACTTGGTTAGTTGAGAATTTTACATAAGTAGCGTTACTGATGTCACACAAATAACTTAAAGTAAAAGTCTCGTAATATACGTTCTTACAGACTTGAACAATGTTGTCCTGGTTGAAATTCCTGCGTTTCTAACAGACTGACAGGTGTATTACAGTTTTCGGCGTGATACCTGGTTGCAGAGACAGTTTCTGTACATGCATGTACTGAGGTGCAATTATTATTTGACACTTTCACTTATGGATGCCCTGACCACATTTAAGGAGACACCCCATTTGTTTTAGTTCTATGTCTTTTGAAGCAGTTCAGATATGTTTTACTGCTGACACAGTCACTCTGTCACTGTGCATCTGTTGTATGAGATAAGAGTCAGGTGACACCTGTTAACTTCAGCATCCGCAAAATACTGACAACCAGTAGCAAGAACTTTAGAGGTGTGGCAAACCTGCTAAATGTCAGTGCAGTGAACAGAAAAAGACGTTTGCGGTCATGTAATTAACTGAAAGTGGCCACTGAGCCACAATAGATCTATTGTGGCTCAGCTGGTCACGAGCTCACAATGCTGAGGACAGAGTTGTAAAAGAACACAGCTGTCAGTTTTTAACAACTATTTTTCCAAAGCAAACATCTGGATTTATAGCTGATAATTCTTCTAAATGTCTGAATAACTCCTGATCTTGATCTTGTGAATGAGTTTGGGATATCTTGATTTTCCTTCAATTTCCGGGTGGAGACCATTGTAATCATTATCGGTTAATTTCTGTTACGCTAAATGGCCCTTGCGTATCTGTATCCACTTATGAATCTCACTGCAGATCAGGTCATATTGTGTTTGTATGAAACATAAATAACTATGGTGGTGGGGCAACTAACATGAAAAACTGAGCCATGAACATGGGTATACTAATGTTTAGAGTTCGCTGTGAGCAATGGTTTCTCACATTTGAGAAACATTAAAACAAACAGCTTCATGAATTGGCCAGGAAAAAAATAAATGATTAAATCTTCAACATTTGGCAGTGGCATTCAAAAGTCCCAGTTTATTTGACACACATTTGCATACAGCATAGTGTATCATTTAATTTCATTGATTAATGTTGATTTCTTTGTTTACCAACTGAAAAAAAGACTACATTAAATCAGACCGTGCACATTAGTATGTAGTATGAAACTGGGACACACTGTGGGGTCTGACCATTGTTCCCATTTATCGATGCAGTTTTCCTTTGTTTTGCATATGTCACAAGGATTTTTCAGATTTTTCTTCTTGCCTCATTACATAATTTCACTGGGTTGGCATATGGTGCACCAGATCCTTGCAGCAATGACTATAGATCACAGATACAAAGGCACAAATTTAATAGAACACTAATTAAGTGGTATGTCTGACAATCACAGTTTTTTAAAATGGGTTTTGACGGCAAGCTGTTTAGTCTTGTAGTATGAGTATTCCAGTGACAATGTGTGAATGTTTGTTCTGTGCCATGCAGATTTATATCTTTTGATCAGGATCGTCTGTGAAGAACAGGAGAGATTTACAAACCAGAGCCAAAGAGCTATAAAGAATAAAACAAAAGTAGCACAAGGAAAGACTCACCCGCCAGGAAAACCCAGCAGGCCATCAAAGCGCATCTGCATCTGTGGGAAGTGACAGAGGCTGTTATGCACTCATACACTGATGCCTCCACATGCAGACACATAATAATGTGTTTTTATTTACTCAAACAAGCAGAAAGGAAAGAATGAATGTGACAAGGACTCAATCAATTACAGTCCATACATTACTTTTACAAGACACTTTAAACATACAGTATGTGCGCTTGCACACACACAGACAGACAAACAGACACACACACACACACACACACACACACACACACACACACACACACACACACACACACACACACACACACACACACACACACACACACACACACACACACACACACACAACCTCACCAGTACAATATGTCTGATGGGAATTCTCCCAAACAGCTGAGTTTTCGTGTCAGAGTAGAGCATCACATGGCATGCATGCCTGCAGCCTGAGCATGCCAACGCCTCTGCCCTCAACAGCTGTCCACTCGCCATCTACAAGGATACAAATAAACACAGTGCAAATTACACATTCACAGCTCCGTGCTTCCTCATCACTCTGGATGGCTGTCCCCTTGCCAGGTGCTGCTGGTACAAAATCATCCAAATACACAAGCTCTTTTTATTTGTTCTACCTCCCTCATACGTAGAGCCAACAATCCTAAGCAAATCCTTCTGACTAGCTGGAAGGAGTTGTATGCAGAAAAACACATGCAAGGCCATAGACCAGGAAGCTTAAAGGAAGGTCTTTGTGACTTGTATAAAAAAATATATATATATATATATATATATATTAAAAAAAGCTTTAGCGCCCTCTGGTGGTCTGGAGTAGGCTGACAGCAGGGGGAATCCCTGCCCTGGACTGAACTTCACATTTGCATTGCTGAGGTTAATTATGGTGGATAGGTTTTATGTTAAAAACTTTATTCACACAGCCCTTTTCAAAACAAAGTTACAAAGTACATGGTAAAGGCCTGAGGCTAATAAAATCAAGAAATATAGGCAACAAATAAAATTAGATAAAATTCCTAATGATATTAGATTAGATTTTATTAATCCCACAGTGGGGAAATTTGGTCGTCCCAGCAGCAATATATAAACAGGACATCAAAATAAATAATAAAACAGGTAAGATAAGCCTTGGAATTCATGAAACAAAAAAAACAAAAAAAAAAACGTTTTGACAAGTGATTTGAAAGATGTCACTGATCTTGCAAAGCCTCATATTGGAAGGCAGCCAGGTCTAAGGGACCCAGGCCGCAAAAGACTGGTCAGCTCTAGTCTGGAGCAAACGGTGACTGAGGAACAGCCAGGAGAGCTCTGAGGAGCTGAGGCTGCACTCAGGCTTGTATAGGAGCAGCAACTCAGTTCATAGAGGCTAAAACGGCTCATGTGATCTTGTCCTCTAGTATTGGTTAAAAGCTGAGCAGCTGTGTTTTACACCATCTGAAGTCAATATTATTATTTTTTTGCTTAACCCTGCATCCAACTCTACATATCAATATTTGATATGGAAAAGCGGCAATATTCAAATTACGGTAGTATTTTTTTAATTTTTTATCTATTAT
The DNA here is from genome assembly GCF_029030835.1 of Brachyistius frenatus. Taxonomy (NCBI): domain Eukaryota; kingdom Metazoa; phylum Chordata; class Actinopteri; family Embiotocidae; genus Brachyistius; species Brachyistius frenatus. The sequence continues at coordinate 5,984,583 of NW_027210615.1, forward strand.
GATCAAATAACATTACTACTGATAAGAAATGAAGCACAACGGCTTAAACACGAGTTACCCAACACCCGCTTGCCTCTTGTGTGGAGCACAATAATTAAAACGCTGTTTCACTCTTCAGTCAGCACTTTCAGGACATCAGGTGACATCGGTGACATCAGGTGACATCAGGTGACGTCAGGCTCTGATTCAGTCCCACCCAGTGTTCGCTGCTGTGATTGGTTGAACAAAGCCGGTAGCAGATCCTGACCGATCAATGAGCGACGGCTCCCGGAAGGCTTTTTTGGGCAGATCCGGCTTTTTCATTCAGTCCGTGATATTTGTGATATTTTACAGACGTGTTTCTTAGTTGAGTTTGAAAGGCTGAAAATGCACGTCAGAAGACACTTAACCCCAACCTGCGCTTGTGTCAGACCTGCGGGACAGGACACACTAAACTGACTGTGGAAGCCGGTTAGCTCGAAAGCAGATAGCTAAGTAGCTGCTATCACCAGCGTCTTGCTAGTACCTGTAACCACCTGTTTAAAACCCTGTCAGCGCGAGGTACGTGTTGCTGCAAGTATTGTTTTGGTAATATACACTGACCTATAACAAAAGTATTACTCAATAAGCAACTTGTTCACAACAACTTGTGTTGTTTAGTGTTACTGTATAACTTACTTATGTTTTTTATTTTGTAAATACGTAACTTTTTTTTTTTTTAAATGCATTTGTATGTATAATTATTGTATTTTTAAAGCATTTGTATGCAACGTATTATTCCGTATTTAGAAAAACTATAAGTGGCAATACTTTAACGACAGCAATGATGAATAATACTATTATAGACTAATAATAGCGATAATAATCTAATTATGTTGTTGTTTTGTAGTCATTATGGATTTAGTAGTTGTAGCTGCATTAACCTAGCTATAGTTAACTATCCCTTTAGTTTTTAACATGTTTGTTATGAAAATGTGTGCAGATATATCAATACAGAATTGCAACCTGCTCTGATATCCAATTAACGGGCAAGTTTAGAAATGCATCAACTAGATCCAAATACCAATTGCATGTATTACTTCAATGTTGTTTGTCATTTAAGATTTGTTTAAACCAGTAATTGAAATGCGTGACTTGTTAAAATGGTTAAAAAAATATCCTAGTTTAATTTTTGCTATCATGTTATGTAGTGACAAGGTGTCTTGCCCTCACCTCTCTTGTATTTAAATCTTGTGCTGTGTTATTACAGATGTTGACTGTTTGTTAGATCTCAGGTGACTCACAATGGCCCAGGGGATACCAGAAACGGTGATGATGAATACTGCGCTGATAAAAGAATTAGCAGATGTGGCAAAAGATGCAGCGCTTCTGCAGGGTGTTCTAATGAGGATCCAAGAGACCCCCAACTCCTCAGAGGTACCACTTGGAAACGCATGCATTTTTAGTTGACCTGTGCAGTCTATGATATTGTACATAACATAGCAGGTATGTTAGATAGGTAGATTTGCAAAGAAGGTCTCTGCATAATTCAATTTGGCTTGTGTTAGTTTCAGAGTTTGGTCAAATACATAACATATCATTTTCATATACTCTGAATTTTATATAACAACTTAGATTAGGCAATCATCACACATGCTACATAACACACGTCAGCTAATGTTTTTATATTTTTATGGTATTTTATAAAAGAAAACATGCAACAGGACATGCCTCCATATCAGTGGGCCATTAAGCCATCGCTGATGAAACAGGCGTGTTCAGTGTGAAGTCATGTTAGGAATTTGCTCTGGTTTAGGGCACAGAATTGGGACGGCTCTTTAATCAGCCTTTGTTTACAATTGCAGGAATTTTTTGCCTAAATACTTATTTTCATTCCTTACACGCCATGTCCACTCTGTGTTTTTTCATGAATAGTTTTTTGTTGTCAGCATTCTTTTTGTACATTTTACAACTTGTTTTTCAGTTGGTGACCTACGCTCCATTCACTCTCTTCCCTACGCCTGTGCCTAAAGCTGTGTTCGTCCAGTCTCTGTCAGTGCAAACTCATTACAACACACTGGTGGACAAGATCAGCCAGGACACAGACTTTCTGCAAGAGGCTTTAGCCAGGTAGGACACAATAGAATCTCCTGTAATGATCCTCAGTAGTAGAACTAGATTAGATTAGATCAGAAATGTATTTGTTTGGCTATGCCATGTAGTTTTAAGTAGCAGCATGACATGGCAACACAAAACTATTGTCAGAGAACAAACATATCATTACATTCTCTGGGGGAGTCTGTCTTCAAATAGCCTCTTGTTAATATGACACAAAAATAATATAATGTTTTGAATAACATGTCAGGATTGTAAAAGAATGACATTCTGTTTTTATAGCACCATTGCAGTGGATGATTTCACTGCAAGGTTGTTCAGGATCCACCAACAGATCCTTAAAGAAGGACGGTCTCAGGTATGGCAGCATATTTATAAACTGGCATCTCTCAAGCTGGAGTTACATTAATTACTAAACTGTGTTGATATTGGCAATATATTGTATTTTTAAGATTATCAGTGTTCTTGTTGCCGCCATAGATTTCCTAAGCACGGGGACGAGCAAAAACCAATGATGGTTGCAAATTAATAATTGAATGGGCTCGCACACAAATCACAGTTTAAAAAAGGCGTGTGCGCTCTTGCTCCACCTCCGAGCACACAGTAGTCAGTCCTCCTTCTCCCAGTAGACTGCCTTGTTGTCCTGGTGTCTACAGGAGTGTAAGTGAGCCACCTGTCCCAGCCTGCTACTGCTGATATATAGGAAGAGAGAATAATCAGTGAACACTAAACACCTGAGCATCTCTCATCTCCCTCCCTGGCCCCGATCCCAAAACCACTCCCACCATCTCTCTCTACTGCAGCTGACCCACAAACCATTCCCAAGTACCACGGTTTTTCTGCAGGTCAGAGGAATTGTTTTCTAGCTTAGTACAAAAGGGCAGTGAATAAAAACTTAACAGTTCAGAGAAATTACATTTTGTTGCTTCTGAAACAAATAACATTTATGATTTAAAACATTTAAAAAACAATTTAAATGATAATTAAAAATGAATAATTGTGTTTTGTGCCATTACAAATGGATTTTTACTCAAATTTTTGTAAACCAGTTGGTAAACCGTAGGCCCCGCTCTCCATCAACAGCCCTGAAGTGCATAAATGCAATATGTATCAATATGGTACACAACAAATACAGGCAATAAACATGTTTCAAATTTGAATTTGCTTACTTTATAACATTTCAAAGAGATTTTTTTTTTCATCGAAATGAATTCATAAACTATTTTATACAGTGACTAATCTTTTAATCATCAATTATTTAATGCTCAGATTTCAGCCTCCTTGATCTTTGAGTTGGTGGGACTAATCTGGGCCTATCATTTATATAAGATAATATTAGGCATGTAACTAACAGTTTCAATTAATTTGCTCATTATTTTGTAAATTTATCAATTAAATTGGTCTCTGAAATATCTGACAATCATTAAAATCATCTTCACAATTTCCTAAAATCCAAGGTGATGACTTCAGAATGTCCAAAAAAGGTCTTAAAACCCCAGAAATATAGATTTACCTTTGAAAACAAATACTTTTTCAATACTATGAAGTTGGGACTTCAGTAAGATTCATACTTTTGCTTAAAAAAAAAAAAAACACTTAATGGGTTACAAAAAAATTTACTAATCAACTATTTCTGTTCTACACAATGCTGTTAGCCAAAATGCTTGAGCCTGCACATAGCAGTCTATTGAATATTCAGCCATATGCCTTGATCATGACCTTTTACTAATCTCATTAGTCTTAGTGGGATATCTTTGGCTTCCTTTCAGCATATTGTTTTGGGTCTTAATCGGTCGGACTACATGCTGGACCAAAGAGAGGATGAGACGTCGTCTCTAAAGCAGATAGAGATCAACACCTTTGCTGCTAGTTTTGGAGGCCTCTCGTCACGCATGCCAGATGTACACAGGTAAGCAAGTCATTTGCATCATTTGCATACCACAGTATTATCATAAGTAAGGAAAATAACGAATTTTGTGGCCCAACTAAAAGTCAATATTGTCTTTATTTAAGTGTCATGAAAATATGTGTTTTTATGCAAAATAGATCACCAAAAGAACCCTAAAATTACCAGCGAGCAGCTACTTTTTCTGTATTTAAAAAAAGTCATATTGACTCTTTTACACATGGAGTCAAGCTCTATGCCGTGGCAAATGAAAGTGTGTCCCTGGTAAGAAACCTCAGACAGAGAGTTAAATAATGCATAGTAGGAAATAATCATGTTTAATATGCTCTGAGTAGGACTGACTAAAGTGCTCACCATATTGCTCGACAGAAACATTCTTAAGGTGGCTGGAAGGCTGGAGGAGAGCCAGCGCATCCTAGACAACAATCCTGCTGATGGTCTGGCCAGAGCAGTTGCCAAAGCCTGGGAGCTCTATGGAAGAGAAAGGTAGGAAGGAAGTACATCCTTAAAATACATGTCATATTAACAGTATATTGCCTTGTCATAGATGGTCAGTTTCTCTCTTGTCTGCTGTCTGTGGGGAATGGCACACATGGCATAACAATCCGTCCTTGGTGATCCAATCACAAGTAGATAGCATAAAGACAGTGTAAAGTAAATTCAGAGATTTGGTTCAAAATATATTGTTCTCATCAATATTTTGGTTCTGGATTTTTAGGCGGCCTGAAATGATGCCATGGAGCTGCCATTTCATTTAATTTCCCACAGACTGTATATAAAGCCCGCTGCATGACTCCTCCCCTTACACAAGAGTCTGTGTAAGGGTCTAGAGTGCATTAGCATCAGCGGTTCTCCGGCTTGATTTTGAGTTGTTACACCTGCTATAATCTACCTGTTAGTGTACAGTAAGCTAGATAGCTATGTCTCCTGCCACCCACAAATGCATCTGCCCTAGATCAAATTATCTTCTATAGATCTTTCAAATGGATGTGATGGTTGATGGTATAGGTTGAGAAACACACTTGAAAACAAAAGCCTTTCTTTCTTTGATAACGTTACTCGAGTTGATGACAACTACCTTCATCAGCCAACAAAACTAATTTTTTAACGGACAGACGTCAACCTCTAACGTCTGAAATTCAGGACAAAATATCATCGTTTGGAGACTCACCCAACGTGTATCTATCAATAGTGCCAAGGATGCTAAAGCTTTGCAGCTGATCTTGCTAGTAGTCCAGGCGAGACCACAAGGAGCTCTCCTGCTGATACAGCTGCACTCCACGATAAGCACAAGAGGACAGGCTCAGATCCATATCAGTAAAGTTTGGTGCAAAACTAAATAAAAATGTACACTAAGCTAATTCAATTCAGCAATCCGAACGCGATCAAACTAAAGGAAACAGCTTTACCAAAGTGACCAGGAGGAGGAAGACAACTGATCGGATATAATCCCTCGTCAAACATTTCTCTAGGTAGTCAACCTAGAGAAAACACTGAAAATAGTTTAGAATAAAACATCTTGCTGGTGGACTTGTGTATTCAAACACCATCTGAAACAACACCAGATTCATACCAATACCATAAACTGAAAATGGATCAAATGATCGTAGAAGAAGATCTTCACTAATACTGGTATACATTGTGTAACAGGAGATACTGTTACCGTGGTTCTCCGGTACAGGCAACAATGAGTCAATTTTCACCCAAAAGCCTTTAATTATGAAAGTCAACTCATTCACGATAACCAACATGCAACACAGTTGGGGTGTGCTCTTAATTGACCCGATTCTGAGCACACGCCGTCAAACCAGTTCCTTTCAGCCAGACACCTGTAGCCTTCAGATCCTTTTCTAGTTCCAGTTTTATCCCGATTTGTTCAAGCGGCCGTTTAAGGCACTTCCGCATTCCTCATTTAGAGAAAACAAAACTTCAAAAGTAAAATATCATTTTTTTAAACTTGTGTGTTCTTTTCTTGAGAGTTTATAAAATTACATTCTCATTTGTCAACAGCTGCCTCTAGCCATGCCGAATGTATAGTTTTATTTGCCCAGGTTTTAGATATCTGCCTCTGAGACCTCAGTTCATACCCCAGTACAATGAAATGAATGTAATTTCATTTTTGGTGAAAAACTTTGAAAAGTGCCCAGTGACGTTTTGGGCAGTAGTAGTCACTGTTTGCAAAAAATTTCTGATTAAAACTGGTGGCCAACCAAATGTCCTGAATAATCTTTAAATGGGGGTTGTAAGAGTGTTTTTCAGGAGTAATTGTTGTCATTACAGAGCGGCTGTCATGTTCTTGGTGGAAGAGAGCCAAAGGAACATCTTTGACCAGAGATACATTGAGACAGAACTTTGGAAGAGGTGGGTGTTGGTTCTGCGGAAGAGTTTGGAAAATAAAGACATTTTAATGGAAAACATTCAAATCTGCAACTTTGACCTTACAAGCAGGTTTTCTGTGTTTGGGTGTATTTTTACTTTAGGGCATCTGCCTGCATTTTTGCCTCTGTGAACAGTTTGGCCATCATCTTGTTTGAATGGACATTTATGAAGTTAGGCATAATTGTGAATGATGTGAAGAATTGTGCTTTTTATAACCAGCACACTATGTGTTTCAGAGACATTCCCACAATAAGAAGGCGGTTTGACGATGTCTGCAAAACAGGATCCCTCAGTCAGGACAAGAGGCTATTCGTGTAAGTGTTTTTCTGTCACTTAAAGCTGAGGTGGATAGGTTTTTTTATTAGTAGTATTTTTTTGGAGTAATCGGGCACAGAATTTCCAAATAACCTCTAAGCATATTGTAATTTAAGTGGTCTTGGAGAACACCAGAATTCCTTACCTCCTTATGACTAATCTATCTTGTGACGGAGACCTTTAGCTAATCATGAGTCTTTTCGGAGAGAAGCTGTTCCTGTTGGCTGCTCTATACATATGCAAATGTACATACACATTCCTTCAGATACTAAGCCTCATTCTACGGCAGAAAATCCTGTAGGTAAAGTAAACCTCTGGGTGCCCTAGATGTCAAGTCTGTCAATCCCCAGAGCAGGTTGCCAGAGGTGGTTGGGGGACTGGAGGGCTAAATTTCCATATTCTGCTGGAGGGATTTGGCCTTTTCCAGAAAACTGCTTACCCCAGCTTTAAATGTGCATTAAGTTGTTAAAATGTATTATTCTCAAATGAAAACTACACAGTATGTTCTAGATAGCAGTAAGAGATAATTATGTCAAGTACCTAATGGACATTTATGTCACTCTCATTTCAGTGATGGCCAAGAGGTTGCAGTGGTGTACTACAGGAATGGTTACATGCCTCAGAACTACATTTCTGAACAGGTCTAAACTTATTTCTGCTCTAGCACTGAAAGGTGTTAAGAATGTAAATTCTGATCGCTTTGGAGAATTTACTCCTTTTCTCTCTCTCATTGGTTAAAGGTCATTTAAACATGATTAGCATCAAACTGTCTTCAAATCAATTCAATTTGATTTTATTTATATAGTGCTAAATCACAACACAAGTTATTTCAGGGCACTTAGCATGGTAAAGTCCTTACAACAGAACTTCACAACATTGTACAAAGGAACCCAACAATTCAACAACTCCCACATGAGCAGCTGGGAGGGAAAAAAAAAAAAAATCCCCTTTGACAGGATGAAATAAAACCAGAGCCAGAGGTGGGCGATCATCTGCCTTGGCTGGTTGGGGTAAGGGGAGAGCAGAGAGAAGAGGACAGACCAGAGACATGCAGCTCCAGGGCCAGGGATATCTGCAAAAGAAAGCACAGAGCCACACGAGCGAGGGAAACTGCATAGAGAGACTACAAACATAAGCAAAACTATGAGAGAGAAAGCATGACATTAATGAGATGTAATAGTGATGTAAGTGCATAGATCACGTAGATAGAAAGAAAGCAGTGCTAGAAACTTGGTCTATGTGTGAGTTAAAGGACAAATGCTCATCAAAGTGATTGGGGAAAGAATTTGTAAGGTGTTTACAGCCAAATTCAATAACTTTAGTTTTGTCAGAGTTTAGAAGTAGAAATTGTAGGTCATTTAGGCCTTTAAGTCTTTGAGACATTCTTAAAGATTTACTAACTGATTTGTCTTGTCTGGTTTCATCCAGAAATATAGCTCGGTATCATCTGCAAAACGCTGGAAGTTTATGCAGTGTTTCCTTATGATATAGCCTAATGGAAACATCTATAGTGTGAAAAGTATTGGGCCTAGCACTGACCCTTGTGGAACACCAAAATTAACTTGTGTTTGCCTGGAAGATTAATTATTGACATGAACAAATTGAAATCTATCTGACAGAAACGATTTGAACCAGTCTAATGCAGTTGATCCTAATAACATACTCCAATCTCTGCAATCACTGAGGTATAGCAGGACACGTATAGAGACGAGTCCATTGTCTTTTCCATTTCTAATAGCAACACCATGTCACCAAAGCTGTCTGATTCAGGTCCAACCCTGAATGAGGAGAGGGTCATAAGTTTACCCATATAGACCTCTTTCAATGCATCAGACTGAATGGGGCATAAGAGACCAACAGTTTTTTTGTCTTTTTTTGCTGCCTCACAATCTCTGTGACATTGGAAATTATAACTTGGGAGGATAGTTCTCTCTTCTGTGCAAGTTGTTTGACTTTTATGTATTAAATTAATTCTGTCACATAGCTAATCTAATAAATGCAGAGCTTCTCGGTTTTCAGGCAAACTGTATTTTGCCACACTTGGATTATACCATTTTGAAGGAACTAAAGTGAGCAGGGTGCCGAAGTATTATGAAGAGTATGATCAGAGTTACAAATCGACTACTTAATACTCAGTTCTGAATTACATTCCTATAGAACAGGAGCAAAAACTTGAATGAGACATAGTCAAAGCTGAGCAAATCACAATTGAGATAAAAGTGTAGAAAGTGGAATTTTATTTAAGACACTGATGAGTCAGTTAATGATTGCATTTTGATCACACTCTGAAAGAATGTTTTTCAATGTTCCCTATGTTTTTAGCTGGTTAATCTGCCATGCAAGTACTCCTTCATACCATGACAGTGTTACATTCCTTCATTCTTCTGTCACTCTTGGGTCAGTCAGTCCCTGTCAGCCACTCAAAGAAAAGTAAACTGATTTCGATGATTTAAATTTAGATTTAGACTTCATTAATTCCACAGTGGGGAAATTTAGTCATCACAGCAGCATAGAAACACAAAAAAGGGGCACACATTATGAAAAAAATTACAAATACGTTTACATAAAATAAGATAGATAAAAAAAAATAATACACTGACTATACACACAAAAACAAATAAAATAAAATGAAAATAAATAAATACAATTTAGGATGAATGGAAAAAGTGTCAGGTGCTATGAAATGAAATGAACAGTGCAACTTTTCACACTGTAGATGTTTTCATTAGGCTATATCCGGGGTCGGGCTGCAGTAACACCAGGTTGAGCAAGTTGATGGTATATATAATTCCTCCAGCGTGTTCTGCGTCTTCCCCGAGGTCTCCAGCCAGTTGGGTGTGCCGAAAAACCTCCAGTGGGAGGTGCCCAGGAGGTATCCTGATCACATGCCCAGGACTCCCGTCAATGCAAAGAATTCACGGCTCTATTCTGAGGTCCCTACTGATGTCGGAGCTCCCTACTCTATCTCCAAGGCTGAGCCCGGCCACACTGCAGAAGAAAACTCATTTGAGCCGCTTGTAACCGCGATCTCATTCTTTCGGTCACTACCCAGAACTCGTGACCATAAGCGATTGTCGGAACGTCTAATTTAAAGCTTTGCCCTTCGACTCAGCTCCCTCTTCACCAAAACGGGCCGGTGCAGCGCCTGTTTTACTGCTGCTGCCACCTCAATAGCCTGTCAATCTCCCGCTTCAACCTACCCGCAGTCATGAACAAGACCCAGAGATACTTAAACTCCTTCACTTGGGGGCGGCACTCCATCCCCACCTGGAGGGAGCAATCCTCAAGTTAACTGCAGAGCAGTCATCCCCGTTGCTTCACATTTGGCTGCAAACCGCCCCAGTGCATGCTGAAAGTCAAGGTCTGATGAGGCCAACAGGACCACATCATCTGCAAACAGCAGAGTGAACCGAGACCCTGCACGTTATATAGTCTAAAAAATATAAGGAACGCTATCTTAATGAACCAAACATTGACCTGGTTTATGCTTAATATTTCCTTCTTGCACACAGTGGACAGTTTAATTTAGCAGTCTTTAGTTAGTATTTCTTTGTCTTTTGGAATTGCAGACCTGGGATGCTCGTCTACTGATGGAGCGATCTCTGGCTGTGAAATGTCCCGATATTAGCACTCACCTGGCTGGAACCAAGAAGGTGCAGCAGGTGCTTGCCAGACCTGGAGTTCTGGAGAGGTTCTTCCCCAACCAGCCTCAAGTAGTGGAGCAAATCAGGGCAACATTTGCTGGCCTCTACACATTAGACATGGTGAGAAAATGACAGAACACAAATACTTTCAATAGTTGTGCACATGTTCTTAGTACCATTCCATTTTTTGCAGTACAAATGTATACTTAAAAACTGAAGGTGATAGGATTTTATTGCATGTTTTATTTTTCAGCTATATTACTTTGTTGTTCCTATCGTCTACAGGGTCCAGAGGGTGACAAAACGGTGGCAATGGCTCTGGCAGCACCAGACCGATTCGTCCTGAAGCCTCAGCGAGAAGGAGGAGGTACAATGAGGGAAACAACTGTAGAAATAAATTAACCCCATCACAACTCCAGAAACTATGTATAATCCTGTCATTGATTAGAAATTAAACCTCAAAAAGCCATATTTTTGGGGGCATGTCTGATTAATTGATAGGCCTGTGGTGCAGTCAGGTTTCCGCTATCCGTGGGCAGGTGTCCAGATCCACCGCACGCGCCTCCTAGCACATCCAAATATGGTCACTTCTGGCTCCAAACCATATAGCGCCAAATCACAACACAGGTTATTTCATGGCAATTAACACATTAAAGTCCTTACAGCAGAACTTTACAGCATTATACAGAACTAGGAGGAAAAAACTCCTCTTTAGAGGTGAAAAACCTCCAACAGAGGGAAGGAAAAACTCCCTCTTAACAGGAAGAAACCTCTGACAGAACCAGGCTCAGAGGTCGGTGGTGATCTGTCGCGACCGGTTGGAGTGAGAGGAGAGCAGAGAGAGAAAAGAAAGAACAGAAACTACGCGAGCGAGGGAAACTATATGGAAAGGCAACAGACAATAAGCAAAAACCATGGGAGAGAAAAAGCATGAAGTTAATGAGATGTAATGTAAACCACGAGCAAGATGTCGATGGCCGTAAAGTCAAACTCTAAGCTTCATAACAGCAGTTCACAAACCCAAGGGTGACGTCACAGTTGGTTGCTGCTTGACCGTTACCAGAGAATCATCATTTGAATCATCACTGTGTGCACAATATGGGACATCATCAACGTTACCTGCTATTATTAAATAGAAAAGCTACTGCAGTGGTCACAATTTTTTTTTCGTATTCACTGCAATAATTGATTAATGTCAACCCGCTAAACTACGCCGCGATCAATTGAGAAGTTGCACACATTCCTCTTGTGTGGTTGCCGACAAAAGCTTCCATTGTTCCTGTTCCTCTGCTCTGCATCACATGGTGTAACGCCGCTGTGTTATTGTTGAGGAGAGTAGGAGTGCTTGTTTTGATGTTGCTGATGTCCCAAATTAAATTATGGCAGATCGTTGTCATTTTTGCCCTATTACCTGGTACCAAAAGTGAGTGCCAGTAAAGTAGAGCCGGTACTGGAATTGAAAAAGGGAGATAACACTTAACCTTTGTCATTGTCCATTTCTTCATAATTTATCTGCGACATAATGTTGTCTTTTTTTTTTTAGGCAACAACATCTATGGATCAGAGATCTGCCAGGTCCTGGAGGGAGTGAAGGAGAGTACAGAGAGGATGGCCTATATTCTGATGGATAAAATCCATCCCACCCCTGTACAGAACTACTTGTTGAGACGAGACGCTGCCCTCAAAATAAGCAGCTGTCTCAGTGAACTGGGAGTGTTTGGAGCATATGTGAGGTATGTCATCACAACTGCACTGGTATAAAATGTTGACTGTGGCTTTTTTGTTAGAAGAGATCTCTTACCAAACAGTAGTTTTTTTTTTTTTTTTAAAGTGATTGATTGTAGAGCTAGTTGCCGATTTTGATTTGCAGTATGCGTCCCAGACCTCGTGGTCTGAACAGATCAGATCTCGATGTGTTCCTCAATGTGTTTTGAGTGGGTTCACGGCTGTATTTGGAGCTGTCCACCTGTGATTAGGTCAACCACGACACATGTTAATGCTAGGTCTGTACAGAGCCTCTGTGTTGCTTCTAGCTGCAGCTGAATCATGTTTATATATGGTTTCTTCTTGAAACCAGTGTTTTGTGGCTGCAAACTGAGCTGTGTTCACAGGCAATTGTTTTTAGAACTGTTACTTAGGCCAGATAATTTGTCGTTTTAAACACAGTGCATTCCTGACGGGCCTGAAGATCACGACCATCCAATAATGGTTTTCGGCCTTGTCCCTTGCACAGAGATTTCTTCAGATTCTCTGAATCTTTTAATGATAGATGATGAAATCCCCAAATTCTTTGCAATTTGACATTGAGGAATACAATTTTTAGATTGTTGCACTATTTTCCCACACAGTCTTTGAACCTCTCCCCATCTTCACAGCTGAGAGACTCTGCCTCTCTGAAATGCTCTTTTTATACCCAATAATGTTACTGATCTGGTGCCAATTAACCTAATTAGTTGTGAGATGTTCAATCAAGTGTTTTTTTTTTTATTTTTTTTTTTTAGCTTTTCCAGTTTTTGTTGCGACTATCCCAACATTTTTTAGACATGTTGCTGCCATCAAATTAAAAATAAGCACATATTTTTTTATAAAATAATACAATTTATCCATTTCAACATTTGATATGTTATCTTTGGTCTATTTCTTAATTAAATATGGGTTCATGTGACTTGCAAATTTGTATTTACATTTTATACAGCGTCCCAACTTTTTTGGAATAGGTTGCCCAAATAGGTTGGGGAATTTTGACAGGGTTATTTGTGGTCATTTCACGAAGATCTGAGCATGAAAGCTGAGATCTGAGGGCAGAATTTTTACAGGCACAAGGAAATGGAGGAAGAGGACAGGAAGTATGTGCAAGCCACAGTGGATCTTAGTGCAGAAGTACAGTTTTGAAAGGGAGCTGAGCAAGTCATCGAAGGAGCAGAGACTATTTGAGTCTGAGGGGAGACTTTTGAGAGAGAATATTACAATATTTGATTGTGAAAACAAGAGATCATACTCTCAAATTGAAAGAGCATGCTCCTGACTTGTAGCAGTGATACACCCCCATATCCATTACGTTGTCTGCCATCTTTGGACTGACAACTGTGAAGGGGGTTCAAGTTTTATGAATTTGCCTCGCATTTTCCTTGTGAAAATTTGTCTTAATACCAGAACTTATCTTGTTGCGTTGCCTCGGTTAAAGTTTTGTCCCGTTTTATTAGTTAGTGAGGGTCCAAATGTCTTTGTTAGAGGATGATGTGGTCTGGTCCTACCAGTACCTACTCCATCAAGTAGAAACTGGAAGTCATGATTAACACATTTTTAGTTCTATTAATGACCTTGAATCTTTTTTTTAATTATTTGGGAGTTAGCATTCACTTGTGAATAATCACTATGCTTATTTTTCATACAACGTAATTTCACATGATCAAATGACAATGTTTAGCAGTCTGACCCGCATTTTTGCTCTTCAGCTTCCCTCTCAGTGCTGTTGTTGCATCATTTTTGCCCTCAACAGGCAACTGATTTCTGAGAAGCTCAAGAACTGACTAGACTTTACCTGTTTAAGTGTAAACACCAACACTGAGACACTAGTGAACCATTTAGCAGTTTTTAGCAGCTTAAGAACCATATAATGTCAGAAGAAATGCACACTTGTCCTGTTCACGTGAAATACTTCAGCATCTGTCTTTTTCTTTGTGTCCTTACAGGAAGGGTTCAGACATGGTGATGAATGAGTGTGTGGGTCATCTGCTGAGGACCAAGAGTTCGGAACACTCTGATGGGGGTGTAGCAGCAGGAGTGGCCGTGCTAGACAATCCACTACTCATCTGAGAATTTACATTCTTACCTGCAGAAATGGACAGCAGTGACGTCAAGTTTGCACTCACACTAACATTGACTGTTAGCAAATACTGTATGTACCCCATATGTAATTTAATCCTTTAGCTTTGGACAAAAATAGCAACAGTGGTTCATTTCATTGCTCACAATCATGGGAAATAAAGTTTTACTTCTGCAGGATTCCTCCTGCTATTTGAGTGATGCAGCCGACAGAAGTCTTCCGATTAATTTCAGTGCCGCTTGGTATTTGTTATTTGCATTTACATTTACTTCGTGATGATTCTGTTCAGAATGTATTGCTGCTTTCGAATACAAGTTAAAATACTTAGACCAAGTAAGTAATTAAAACACATTATTTTAACATAAAATTATGTTTGGTTCTGTAACATGTTTAAAACCACAAATTCTCAGTGGAGGCTGAAGCCTTATTTTCCCTAAATGAAGAGAGAAAAAGTTTATTACACGCAAAGGTGGGGGCCTTTTTTTGGATTTGTACATTTTAACTTTTAATCCAATTATATTTGAATAAATAGCCTTACCGTCACCTTTGCAGGGGCTTTATCACTTCTTTCGAGAAACATTTTAGATGAACAGTTTTTTGTAGAGTTTCCATCAACATCAGCCTAACATTACAAACATTGCAAAGTGAGCTGGACTGCCACCTTGTGGCTCTCTTTGGTATGACAATATCTGAAGTTGGGTTCCTCAAAAGCAGCAAACTATTAAAAACATTTCATAACCTATTGGAAGTATATTTTAACACCTCTTTAGCCTCCCTCATAGTTAAAACTAAATCATTTTTCTTCGACATGCTCTAGGATCTGCTCTTGTGTTGTTGTATGGTGCACTTACAGACTGCACCATATTGTTAAGGTTTTATTATGTGTAAATGGATAAATAGATTTTATTTTATAGTTTTTGAAAATACATAGCTTATGGTTGCTTCACTTTGATTGTAGGAGTTTTGGAGAGCAGTTTAACCTGCATTTATGAAGTACTATATGTAAACCGCTTTAAAAAAAAATTTTCATTATGATGGCAAAAAACAGACATAAATTTAACGTTTAACAGTAATAAAAAAAATACAACTTTGACTTTACCAACTCCTAGAAAGGAGAAAAAAGTGTCCTTAACAGCATCGACTGATGGCTTCTCTCTTGCTATTTCTAATTACTGCTGTGTGTTTTTTAGGACAACAAAAAACTATTTTTATATACATACAGAACCGAATTTTCTCTGTAATTTATTAACCCTGGAATGCATTAATGAACACTAGCTGAAATGACTTCAGACATTTATAGTCACTGTATAAATTCAAATTAAATTCCTTCCCCACATTTATAAACCCAGAGGATTTAATGATGCAGTAAACCGTTAAAATGTTTTAACTGCCCAACGCCACAGCTGAGTGATGTTCGATTACCACCAGATGCTGATTTTGTAAAAATCTCCCGACTGGTGGACTGATTGAAAACTTACTGAAAAAACACTGCTTTGTGAAAATGAATTTAAATTAATATAATTACCCACATGAAAGCAGCTTTTCTGTTGAAAAGACAAGGCATCTGGTTAATAATGTGTCAGCTCATCATTACATCGAGGCTGCTACTGTACTTCTGCTAGACTTTATATGTAGACCACACTGTGGGTCAAATGGAGAAATTCACCCCACACATTCATTCTGACATGCATGAAAGGGCTAATATTGTAATTGTGTGATCCAGTAACTGAAGTAATTTAATTTTTTATGATCTGATGAAGAACAATTAAGAGCCAAATGTCTAACCCTGTGGACCAAAAAATAATGTGTGTTATGAAAAATAAATTGCATTTGTGTAAGGCTGTATTTTCACAGCATTATTTACTTACCTGAATGCAAACAAATCAAGAATAGTTGTGAGATCAGTCCCATATTTCACACATTTCAAATGAATGAATGTCATTTGATGAAACTGACACTTTAGGAATTGCACATCACTTATTTGCCTGGAGTTATATGACAACATTGATATTAGTCACATACAACACAGTATGCAGAGTCTTATGCAAAATTATAAAGGAGGAAATTGAGATTAAAATAAAGATAATAATCAGAAAATATACATTTACCATTGCTGTAGCCTCATTCAAAGAAACATTGCGACACACAATAGTATAGGTAAGAAAAAGGCAATAGAAACAGATAATCAATGCCCAGAGAGGAGAGGAATTACGTTCAGCTTATGTCACCCATTTAGAGGAGACACTGTACACTGTAGTGGAGGCAGCGAAGCAGCATCTGGCTTTTTGATAAAGCTTATAGTTAGGGCTGTCCCTTAGTTACACTGTGTAGGCCTAAGCTGCTGGGGGACCTATGCATTTGCATGTTTTGTTTATTGTTTATTGTCTCTCTATGCAGTTCCCCTTACTCGCATAGTTTCTGCTCTTTTTTTTTGCAGGTATCCTGGACCTGGTGTGTGATTACTGGCCTACAAGTCATTATCTTTGATCGCAATGCTGTTCTTTTCTCTCTCCCTCTCCCCTCACCCCAACAGGTTGAGGTTGAAGACTGCTCACCAGTGAGTCTGGTTCTGTCAGAAGTTTCTTCCTGTTAAAAGGGAGTTTTTCCTTCCCACTGTTGGAGGTTTTTCTTCCTGTTAAAGGTGAGTGTCCTCCCAGCTGTCGCTCAGGTGGGAATTGTTCAACTGTTGGATTTCTCTCTAGCATGTTGTAAGGTTCTGGTAGTAGAGAGGTTGGGTTGGGTTTCAGTCTTCTGGTGGGGAAAAAGTGCCATGTACCAGGGAGATATTCAAACTTACTTGTTTCAGAGTGGAGAGGATCGTTGTGAAATAGAAGTTGGCATTGAACGACCGAACATGACGAGAGAGAGCAAAACCACTGTTGTCTTTGTCTGTGGCACGGGGGAGGGGGTGCGCACAGCTTTTGGTGTTGTAAACAGCAACGATCCTTTATACACTGTTGTCACAACTCATATTATCCTCACGATGTCAGGATGGGGAAAGCTGCAAGGTTTTCACTGTCATTGTTATGCATTCTGGCTGCTGTTTCTGTGAGCCATTCCTGATCCCATGAGAAAGTCACTTTTTGAGACCCATTGAAGGGGTCCTGTCGCCAGACCGGGTTTTAGATAAGCCTGATTCACATCTGAATTTCAAGTCCTTACAGCATCTTGTTTCTTGATATGAATTACATATTTGATAAGGGGAATTTAATAATTATATACCTTGCAAGGAGTCATTAAAAGGCAACACAGGTAGCTAAAGGAGCCGTCAGCCTCCTCCTAATGTTGAAGGAGACATATGCTGTACGCTTGATAGTGTGTGCAATGTTCCACTTCAGGGTGGGTGCATGTCTTATTTTAGCTCACCTGGTTCTCTGTGTAGTGGGGTGCCCACCCGTGCCAACCAGGAATTGACCAATTATTGAGGTGTTAAATCAAAGTGATGGCATTGAAATTATATATTATTCTTAAATAAAGTTAATTTTGTGCAACTCGTATCTGTCTCTGTGGTGGGTATCCTCTTGCCTCTACGCCAGAGCAGACCGGATTGGCAAACAACTAAACTTTATTATATTATTATGATTCAGGAACCAAAATTCATCGGAAATCATCTAAGAGTTGTTGAGATTATTTTAGTCTGAATGAAAATATGCTGTATCTCGCTGACAAGAACAATACAAAATGACTAAAGTGGATTTGTTCAGAACATTTATTGTTTGTTTTCTAAGGTCTTTCTGTTGTTATCTCATAACCTAAAAGTTATCAGATTTCTTTTTTTTAAAGCTGTAAGCAGCTCCTCCATTTCTTTTGAAAATTTCATTGTTAATACTGGTCATCTAAAGCCCATACAACCGCTAGTTTGATATACTTACTGTCCAATTTCACTACACATTTTTCCAAAAATCTGTCATAATTATTTAACCTGATGAGTACAGCCGTACATTATATTTAAACAAGATACCAAGCATCTTGTGTGATTGACAAAACAGAAGGACGTTTATTTAAACAATACTATAATAATATAAACAATACGAGGCAAAAAACAAGATTTTCAGTTCACTACAATTTTATTCATGTAGTGCCAAATCACAACATAAGTCAGCACAGGGCACAAAGTTAGGTCAAAAAAGTTAGGTGAAAAACTCCCTTTTAACTGGGAGAAACCTCGAATGTCTCTGCTCATTTTATTCCATGGTTGTTTTGTTTATTTGTTTTTTTGCCATGTGCCAGTTCAGTGTATTTATAGAAACAAGCACAAGGCACTGTCGAAATCTCCAGGAAACAGAGTGTATTTGGAAAATGGTCCCTTTAGGTCTGGCTTCGCAATGGGACACCCAATGTTCACTGTTTCTGTTTATCTCAAACGTTTCACCGCGCTTGCCATGCCATGTAACATTTAGAATGGACAGCATAAAATGAACAGTGTTAGAATAACAATTGACCAGAGCAATCCCCAGAATATATAAATAAAAACATCCAGGACAACCAGTGTCCATTTTGAAATGTAACTGCATTATTTAATCGCTGACAGCACAAGCAGCAAACTATAAAAATAAAATATTATTTAAAACAAATTATACTCTTCAATAAACTGTAAAGCTAAGACTACAATCAAATTAGGAATGGTTGATGTACATATATGTGCCATTGTGGTTGCTAATAATCCATCTACCTGAAGTGGACTTCAGTCCATCTAAGAGAATAATTACACATCCTTATACTTGCTTTTGCTCACATTTGTTGTCCCTTTTAGGAATGACTAAAAATATGTACCAGAATATCCGATCAGAAACATATTACATTCCTGGAAAAGCATAGCTACAACAATTGTTTTTTCCAAAACAGGATTTGTTTGTATTTTAAAAGTCAACGCCTATTGAAGTCCGTATTACATAACAAACCTTGGTCAGCCTAACTTGAGACTGTCAAATACATAGTCCTCTTAGCCCTGACACATTCTAACACTGAACCAACTGGATGACAATGAAAATAAGACAATTCGTATGGATTTGCAGACTGCAAGTGGTTAGAAATGTGCAACTTTGAATGAAATGACATGTTCACTAAGCAAATTCTTACGAGAACTACTGAGGTCTTGTTTAGTTGCAAGCCACTATGTCAGTCTGTTTTTTTGTGCATGCTTTCCAGTTACTATAACAGTGAATTAAAATGTACAGACAAAAATAAAAATGCTACAGTGAAAACGATGATGAAGCAAAATAAAATGGAAAAAAAAAAACCCTGCTGTAAGTCATATCCTTTAACGGTGATATTTCACTTTGGTCGTTTGTTTTACCCTTGCTTTCAAACCGAGAGCAACACCATCAACAATTCACTGAAGCTGTGACTCTTTCAAACACTCAAGTCAGAACAAATTCAAATTTACTTTTTTCTGGAAGTGGTTATGTAGCTAGCTATATTTAAAAATTACTTAATTCTGAATTCTGCCTATAAAAGCTCTAAGACGTCAGTGAGCTGAACACCAGACCTCATGAAACCACTGAACAAGTCTAAACAACTGACTGAATTTTGGCTTCATTTCTTTATTTATATATGTTTCAGGAGATTTTCAAGTCTTATTTAAATAGTTTTGTCCACAAGGACAACATTTTCAGGGGCCTTCCCGACCCAGTTTGAACCAACTGCAAAAAAGGTTAAGGTAATGACTGACCAACAATCAACACACAAAAAAAGTCCTAATGGTCAGTGTTGCTGATTTGGGGAATGAGGCCATGCCTATAGCAGCTGCTATTTGTAGCACATTTTGTAGAAACAATCAGCTTATTTCTCTGTCTTTTCAGTGTTAACTCTTTAACCATTTGCTACAGTGCATGTCAGATGTTAAGGGAAATGCAGAAAAGCTTGAGAAATGAACACAGTACTAGTCACCAAAGTAACTGTTGAGATGGCTAATGCTTTAAATTTAGTGCTATCAAATGGACTAAGATTTTGTGTCCAAACAGAGTAACCCGTCAGTCCTGTTGCTTACAGTCTGAATGTACAGTAACTGTTCATGAATTATCAGCCATCAATAGGGACGGTGTGATGGGTATACAGTGGGTACGGAAAGTATTCAGACCCCTTTAAATGTTTCACTCTTTGTTTCATTGCAGCCATTTGCTGAAATCAAAAAAGTTCATGTTATTTCTCATTAATGTACACTCAGCACCCCATCTTGACAGAAAAAAACAGAAATGTAGAAATTTGTGCAAATTTATTAAAAAAGAAAAACTGAAATATCACATGGTCATAAGTATTCAGACCCTTTGCTCAGTATTGAGTAGAAGCACCCTTTTGAGCTCGTACAGCCATGAGTCTTCTTGGAAATGATGCAACAAGCTTTTCACACCTGGATTTGAGGATCCTCTGCCATTCTTCCTTGCAGATCCTCTCCAGTTCCATCAGGTTGGATGGTGAACGTTGGTGGACAGCCATTTTCAGGTCTCTCCAGAGATGCTCAATTGGGTTTAGGTCAGGGCTCTGGCTGGGCCAGTCAAGAATGGTCACAGAGTTGTTCCGAAGCCACTCCTTTGTTATTTTAGCTGTGTGCTTCGGGTCATTGTCTTGTTGGAAGGTGAACCTTCGGCCCAGTCTGAGGTCCAGAGCACTCTGGAAGAGGTTTTCTTCCAGGATATCTCTGTACTTGGCCGCATTCATCTTTCCTTCAATTGCAACCGGTCGTCCTGTCCCTGCAGCTGAAAAACATCCCCATAGCATGATGCTGCCACCACCATGTTTCACTGTTGGGATTGTATTGGGCAGGTGATGAGCAGTGCCTGGTTTTCTCCACACATACCGCTTAGAATTAACGCCAAAAAGTTCAATCTTGGTCTCATCAGACCAGAGAATCTTATTTCTCATAGTCTGGGAGTCCTTCATGTGTTTTTTGTCAAACTCTATGCAGGCTTTCATAAGTCTTGCACTGAGGAGAAGCTTCCGTCGGGCCACTCTGCCATAAAGCCCCGACTGGTGGAGGGCTGCAGTGATAGTTGACTTTGTGGAACTTTCTCCCATCTCCCTACTGCATCTCTGGAGCTCAGCCACAGTGATCTTTGGGTTCTTCTTTACCTCTCTCACCAAGGCTCTTCTCCCACGATTGCTCAGTTTGGCTGGACGGCCGGTCTAGGAAGAGTTCTGGTCGTCCCAAACTTCTTCCATTTAAGGATTATGGAGGCCACTGTGCTCTTAGGAACCTTGAGTGCTGCAGAAATTATTTTGTAACCTTGGCCAGATCTGTGCCTTGCCACAATTCTGTCTCTGAGCTCCTTGGACAGTTCCTTCGACCTCATGATTCTCATTTGCTCTGACATGCACTGTGAGCTGTAAGGTCTTATATAGACAGGTGTGTGCCTTTCCTAATCAAGTCCAATCAGTTTAATTAAACACAGCTGGACTCCAATGAAGGAGTAGAACCATCTCAAGGAGGATCAGAAGAAATGGACAGCATGTGAGTTAAATATGAGTGTCACAGCAAAGGGTCTGAATACTTATGACCATGTGATATTTCAGTTTTTCTTTTTAATAAATTTGCACAAATTTCTACATTTCTGTTTTTTTCTGTCAAGATGGGGTGCTGAGTGTACATTAATGAGAAATAAAATGAACTTTTTTGATTTGAGCAAATGGCTGCAATGAAACAAAGAGTGAAAAATTTAAAGGGGTCTGAATACTTTCCGTACCCACTGTATGTACATCGATCAGCCGCATAGTTAAAACCATTAGCAGGTAAAACATAAAGTAGAACACAACAGCCCAGGTGTAAATTCTTCCTTTATAATATACATAATAATATGTTCAGTTGTTATTAAATCTGGTCGAGAGAGGTGTTGATTGAATATAATAGTCATTTTGGAAACTAATTTGTGGGGCTGTTGAACTGCCACATTTTTTTGATTAATACTAAGAAGTAATCCTAATATTATGTTCCTCCTATGTTGCACCACAAATTACAGTCGTTAACGTTTGAACTCACTGGAGAAATGTGTTCCTATTGTACTATAGAGAATGTATGTATGGTTGTGGATATCTGTTTGAAAGATATGTTTGCCTGCATGCAAAAAGGAATGTAACAAGACAAAGGCTTGGGATCAGGTTCAACAGAGTTGAGGGATGGCAAAACTTCCACAGTTGAGTCAAATAGTGATATAGTGCTGTCGTAGTTTGGCCACAAGGAACTCATGGGTTAAATTATGTCTTGTGATTATTCCAACAATCTGAAAGAGATGGCAGACAAGCAACAACAGTTGGGTCAGTCACAACATAAGCCACGTTATTGTGGACTGCGACACAATAGAACTTGTATTTGTGATTCCCTTTGGTGTGTCACTAACAAATACTGAAGTAAAAACATTTTTAAAAGCCCGTACTTGAAGAATTAAACCCTGCATAATTTTGGAACTGAACAAGTGTTTTTGATTAATACTTACTTCTCCGACAGCATTGACCACTGGCAAGTGTCGCAGGCCCATGGTCCTAAACAGGTTGAACACTTGGGAGATGCGGGTGTTGGGTGAAACTGTATATGGACATGGATTCATGTAGGGGGTAACATCCTGGGAACACAGGGATCATCATCTTTTTTTATTAACCCAAATATTTGTTGAATTGAAATTCCTGTTTGTATTCTTAGAAAAGTACTTGTCTAATTCAGTTCATACCACTATCATGCGGGGGTTGAGCAGGGTAAGGTCCAGGTCATGGATGTCAGGGTAACGTGGGTAATCTTCAGTCATCTCTGCATAAGACAACCTAGGCTGAGTTGTGCTCTGTGTTGGAGGGTATGGAGAATTTTGTCATAAAAGTCATAAATATACATATGCACACGTGTGTGTGTGTGTGTGTGTGTGTGTGTGTGTGTGTGTGTGTGTGTGTGTGTGTGTGTGTGTGTGTGTGTGTGTGTGTGTGTGTGTGTGTGTGTGTGTGTGTGTGTGTGTGTGTGTGTGTCTGTCTGACCGACTGATTCTCAGCGTAGCAGACCCCTCGTATGAGCAAGTTGACCAGCTGGGAGCGCAGGATGAGGCCGTGGAAGGTAAGTGGTCTGAAGCGCTCCTCCATGGTCCACTCCTCACTGGGAGAATCATCTGGGTACAGGTTGGGGTAGGGAGCATGCCTGCATGTGGACAGCAACAACACCATAATTACATGAAGGCAGACTGTTTCAGCACTATGGCACTAATTTTCACAGATTTTCCATGAAGTCCCTCAAGTTAGAAAATCACACGAATAAAACAATGGCAATATTTCGCTTGATGTAGTATTAACCTCTATGATAGAATTTACTATATTAATACATATCAAATGATACTTTTTTCACAATAGATTGGGCTATACTGTTGGTATGTTCTATGGTAAGGAAGGTTTTAAATGCCTAAATAAAAACAAAACAATCAAAGAAGTAAAGTAAAATACAATACAGAGTGTTAAACATACTTGGTTTTTAATCATTTAGTTAATGAGCCAGAAAAACTTGCATTAAATGACAATTATTTAACTTTCTATCTGAATAAATCTTTGTTGATGTGACATAAGATTCCATGCCAAATTAAAATAAAATCACAACAGATCGATCAGTATTTTTAAAATGTTCTTTTGAGGTCAATGAAAGGATTCCATTTTTGTAGAAGTCACCCCGTTAAATCGTTTAGCACCTTTCAGGAGGTGTGGTCATGAATCACTTTGATTATGCTGCCATCTCTTCATATGGAGAATTATTACAGCTTTTCACAAATAAACTCCAGAAGGCACACAAAAAAACAGTAAGGGTAATTTTTTTAATATTACCCCTTTATACATGTTTACACATGTTCAAAAAACGAAATTGGACTTTTCATTTTCATTCACACAGCTATCTAACAAGAAGTTTTTTTATTCTGTAGCTGTAGTATTTAACCTTACTTTAAGTCCAGAACCCATTACATAATCGCTGTTTTCTCAGTGATTTACAATATGAGTTACATTATGAAATGGAACCGAATGAAAGAAAATAGTTTATAGTTTGGCTTTTGAACAAGACGTGAAACGTCAACAGGCCCTTCAAGCAAGTCCAGCTGCCTTTGATAAAGTTGAGATATTTGATGACCTTGGGTGACTAAGAATCTTCACAGGCATGGACATGTATTTCTATTTAAATGAGTAAAAAAAATACTCCCTTGCACCTCTACATGAAAACTTTGACAGCGCTCTTTATTCAGCATTGACAGGTCTGTCCAACTGCCTGCTGAAATGCAATTCACCTCCTCACTTTGTTGTCTGTGTTGCTGTAGCATGGAAAACTCATTCAGTTATTGAAGACAAAAGGCTAAAAAGGTTAGCTTAGTCACATCAAAAGGAAATGCATCTAATACTCTTATTGTATTTCACTTTCTTTCTTTGACTGTTTTTATTGAAGAATTTGAGGTCTACCATAATGTAACAACAGTACAATAATCTAAAATGAAAAAAACTCTCTATAAGGCCAGTGTGATATTAGCAACGCAGTTTAGCAGCTTTAATATTGAGTCATCCGTAACTTCAGACTGCGTGTTAAGCAGGACACGTACTTTCCGTGTGTACAGTGCAGGCGTCCGTCCTACCTCCTCTCTAACATTTGCTGCAGCAGGTCCTCTCCCTCCTCTGTAGGCTCTACGACGATGCTCTGCTCATCACAAACATTTTTTAGCTCACTGGATGGGTACGACCTCATGGACTGGCACCGCCGCCGCTGTTCCCCCGCACGGGACACAACACTGGATTTCTACATGTAACAGCAAAGGGTAGATTTATGCCAATAAATCTATTCGCTTTGGTGGTGCACACTTTTCTTGATGTTGAAATCCAGCACCACGACAATAATGACAAAAAAAATAATAAATCTTAAATTACATAAGCATCTCAATTTATCTATACATTCTAAAGAAGAATACTTTTAATAGCCCGTTTCATTTTTTTTTATAATTATGAGAGAGAAGGTTGTCTTTTTAATGTAATCAAAAGAGGAGCTTGAGCCAAAACAAAGTATTTTTGTAAATAATTGATATTTTTTATTTTAATTATTTGTTGTTAATTAGTTTCAGTTTCTGTGTGCATTTGATTTAAGATGCAATAAAGATAAAATCCTCTGTCATGATATATGTTATATATATATCAATATTGTTGTGAAATATATTTTCAGCAAATTCTGTTGATAAACTGCTTATAGATAAAATAATCAAATAGAGCATCTACATTTGTGTAATCTAGAAAAATATCCATTATTTGATTCACACTGAAGCAAAAATCTTATAAAATCATGTCCACAATGGCCTATTGCAACGAGATTTTAAAACAAAAAAAAGGTCAAAATATATATATATTTTTTTTAAAAGCTCAGTAAATCCCTAAATCAGCTGCAAACTGTAGTTTTTATCAAATGTTACTTAAGCAGGAAATATTATTGCATTTTTTTGGATACTATTTTCAGGCAGATCAATCCAAATTCGTTGCTCAAGTGACAATTCCGGGCACGGTGTGTAGGATTCGGTGAAAAGTGTGTGTTCATGGTTCATGGCACAGAGGAATACGATATATCAGCCTTTGATAAAGACACAAAACTTGTTGACAGGATATATTGCTGGTTTTGTTTTTCAAGAGTTTAGATGATTTTTCTCAGTCTTTCGGGAAAAACTTTAAAACTCTTTCAAAAATGAAACATGAATGTACTGTTACATCTATCCATCCATTATCTATACCTGCTACATCACAGCCCATCCCAGCTGACTCTGGACAGGTTGCCCTTCCATCACAGGGCCAACACAGAAAGACAAACAACCATTCACTCACAATCAGAATCATCAATTATCCCAGCACGCATGTCCTTGGACTGTGGGAGGGCAGAATTCTCATTTTAATGCTATAGCACTTTACTGTACACTGTTGCCAGGGTTACAGCATTGTTAGAGAGATGTTTTAAATACACAGTCATTCCTATGTGCTGCTTTTTCCTTGTGTGAAACAATTGACCCCCCTATCCTTATTCATCTCTGTCTGGATATGAGGCTGGGCTTCGGCAGCTAAGAATGTTCAGTGGAACAGGACATACCTTGAATCGGATGTTGTTGCTGATCAGGATGTTGCCCTTCATGAAGTCCCGTTCATTCTGACGGTTTTCGGTGACAACAGGGAAAGCATGGTAGACGGTGGTACGCAGGATGCTGACTAGAGACTGGACTCGTGTGTGTGGGTACACGTAGGTCAAGTTGGGCTCCATAATATCACTGGCTGTCAACCTTGGAGAGATAAGGGAAATGGTACAGATGACTTGAGCACACAGGATGAGCAGTGATGTTACAATTTACCCAGTATGGGTCTTCAAAGGGCCTACATTTGACCTGAAGCTGTTAACAGCTGATGTCCAATGTCCGAGGGTCAGAAATTCAAGAGAGAAAGAAACTCAGCACTTGCACTTTTGGAAATTTGCTGGCAGTTCCGGCAAGGGTGGGAAAAGAATCAATTAGGCTATTATCATGGTCCACCATTAAAAGTGAATAGAGCAGCTCAAATCTTCAGCTAAAGAACAAAAAAGGACACTTTTTAAAGTTTACTTCACATTGACAGACTGGGATTGAAACAATAATAATTATTCAGCGTGCTGCATAATCTCATATCAATTCTGTTTATGATCTACAAATAAGTAAATATAGATTAAAAAAAAAATCTCCTTGTTTAAAGGCATACACTATAATAACACTAATAATTTTGACCATTACATCCTTATGGCCACTTGTACTGGAACTAAAAATTTGAAAGTTTGGTCTTGAAGTTTGTAAAAAACAAAAGATGTGAGTCGGGTGTTTTTTGATGGAGGTACCAAGAAAGGAAGGAAGAGACTGGAAGAGACATGAATAAAACTGTTTGTGTGATGTTTGAGAGCTGCATGTGGGTGTACCTTCCTCAACTTAAGTGACATCAATATTACAGAGAACAGGTTTGCCGTATGTCCTGCACTGTTGACATGCTCAGAGAAGGCTGGACTGCATCAACATGCATCAACATGTGCATGGAAAAAAGATAGCAGTGTGCCCCTCGACTGCCAATGACACATCCTCAACTGCACGGTGCACACAGGTGAGCCCAAACCTCAGAAAAACACCACACATTACAGGACAGTCCTTTGCACATTGCACATAAACAGACCCTTTAGTCTTAAACAACAAATCTTACTTGTCCATCTCAGCCTCAGTCTCCCACTCCAGCAGTGGTACTCCTCTTAGCTGGATGTGGATGTCATAGATGCCCTTATTGAAGAAATCTCCAGTCCACTTGGCAACCTAAAAATAAAAAGCAAACCATTTACCACATGGAGCCAACGTATAAACAACAACACTTGTAATCTGCCCAGGATTCCCAGATCTAAAGGGGAGGGTGGATTATTTTCATGATGAATACATCTGACATTTACTGTCATTAATGATTAATCCCAAAAAAGTGTTTTCTTTAAAGTTTGAATTATTTAGTGTATGAATGTCATGGAATGGTGGCCATTAAATTGAACAATATCAAAATGTGTCTACTGACTAATCCACTATTAGCTCTTGAGTACTGGATGGAAATAATGAAACAGACATGTATTCTGAGGCTCAGCCTTCCCAACTGCAAATCTTTTCTCCAGTGCCCATTAGGAGGTTAATCAGGCCCTGATAACATGCAGACACTACAAGGAAAGTTTGCTACATTTGATGTAAATGTCAAATCAGTGTTGATGGTAAATGTAGTCAGTTGAAGCAATACATTTATCAGTAAAGTCTCTGTGACTCTGGGTAGCAGCTGCAAAGGTTGTTCTTCTGGCACCAGCACCATTATCTGACATGTACTGTGAGGTACTTGGTGGCTGGATGAACTACAGGTTAACGGAGCTATCTAGGGAGCCTCGGGAAGTGTTCAATCATTTGTTCTTTTCACTTGTACTGAAACTAGTCTCTCAAAATCCCAAAATAGGAGCATGGAGGAAATTATGGATGATGATACATTTTACCGTGTTTTGGCTGACTCAGACATTCAGCCATATTTATTTGAGCCAGAATATAACATCAAGGAAATGCAGCAGGAGGCTGTCAACAGAAGGGTTCAGTGTCTTGCCCAAGGACACTTCGGCATGTGTAAAGGAGGAGCCGAGGATCGAACCTCCACAACCTTTCAATTGGTAGGACACCCTCCTCTCCCATCTGAGCCAGAGCTGCCCCAGTGATACAACTATTTTTGTCACCTAACACTGTTTTCGCCATCAAAACGGAATAAAGTAGTGGTAGATGGCAATGTTTGACAAGCGGTTTTCTCAACACACATTGTGTTTTCAGTGGCTGCAAATGTTACTGTATATGATCAGTACAGTAGCTCTCATTAAACACATTGTCTGGGTACTTATATTTTTGTTATTGTTGAGTGGGTTCTACAAGGTGAGATGCCAAAGGGAACCAAAGGATTTGGGGGTTAAGTGTAGAAGCTTGTGTGCAACGCATCCTGGTGAAACTCAATTTTCTTCATCAATGTACCATGCACTGAGTAAATTCTTGCTTCAATTGACTAGTTTACCTTTAAGACTGAGTCCACATACAAAGTGGTACTATTCCCCATACTTTTCCGGGACTGTTGTAAGACAAACATGAAATAATTTCCTTATTTCCTTAACATTCCATGAATTAAAATAGCACTGTGGCTGAAATATAAAACATGGCAGTGTACCATTAGAGTGATCATGATGGGCAGCCCATAAGTGATTTCGTTGGTAGACTCAATGAGGATGACAGTGAGACTAATGGTCATTCTGACCACACCTCCGAGGAAAGCGGCAGCCCCAATCAGAGCAAAGGTTCCTGAGTAGATGTCCATTTCCAGTTTTCTAACAGAAGAAAAACACACAGAAACAACCAGTAGAATCACAATGTAATGCGAGTGTGAGGTAAAAAAACAGCAGAGGGAGAATGTACAGCATTGAAAGTGTCCGGTGAAGTGCATGATGAATTGAGCCAGCAGGCTATCTCCGACAGCAAGCATGAACAAACGGTGATTACTGTAAGCTGAGAGGAGCTCAGAGCCTAGCTGTGACAGAATGGTGTAACTATTCATGGTGCTACCAGCACAGTGCAACGAGGCTGTGAACCTGTCAGACTTTGGGGGCAGGCCCTGTTTACGCACAGCCCTTTGCACTCGGCCTTCAATGTAACCAAAGAACAACATAACTACAATTACTGATTGTGATAGGTATATATACTGCCTTCTTATCCTTCTTATCTTGTGTGAGACATATTTTTAAGTTACAGACTATTTTATGTATCTTAATTTGAAATGTCCCAAAACTACCTGTTTTACTGAATATAAATAAGATATTATTTCTACCCATCATTTGGGTCTATTTAATCCGGTGGCTTTATTCTCAAAAGTTATCAAAAAAGAAACCGTGCTGGAAAATGCAATTATGTTTGTCCCATGACCTTGCCCCCTCTAATTTGTCAATTGACAATTTAATCTTTTTTTTTTTTATCCAAACAACCTTTTAGCAAAAAGGTCTTCATCAAATAAATCCTGCTTGCAAAAAAGTTGGGACACTAAGTAAAATGTAAATAAAAAACTGACTAATTATTTGTAGTTGTTTGCCCCAGCAGTCTTTCACAGAGTGGTGAACCCCTCCCCATCTTCACTGTTGAGTTATTCTGCCTCTCTTTTTATATCCAATCACATTACTGGCCTGTTCCAATTAGCCTAATTAGATGTGAAATTTCCCACCAGGCGTTTCTTTTGGCATTAAACAACTTTTCCAGTCTTTTGTTGCCATGGTCCCAAATTTTATGAGATGTGTTGCTGTCATCAATTTCAAAATAAGCATATATATTTTTCATAAAACAGTAACATTTCTGAGTTTTAACATTTGATATGTTGTCCTTGGTCTATTTTAAATTGAATATGGGTTTACGTAATTTGAAAATCACTGCATTCTGTTTCTATTTGACTTTTAACTATTATTTTGGAAAACGGGGTTGTAGACAAGAAGTTAGAAGTAAGAGATAAATGTGTGTATGGGTATGGGCCCAAGCATGCACTTGTGTTTGGGGCTAGGGCCCCAAGACAAATATTTGCATAGAGGCCAATCACAATTAAATGCTACAGCTGTGACAGCAGAAAAAAGTGCAAGGAATTGAAATGAAAAAAAGAAATCACCTTGTTATATGCCCTGTGGACCTCCATGACCAGCTCTGACTCATTATGAGTTTTTGGCTTCAAATGGAGTATTTCCCTTCGTAAACTCACATATTGTACTCTTACATGTTCGTACTCTTACTCGTGGGTTTCTACAGGGTAGCGTTGTCTCAAATTGCATGCAGCTGTTCTGCACTTACTGGTGAAAAACGTAACATTTGAATGCGTTTCCTGCCAACGTATCTGCCGGATTTCATTACTTTATCCAGAAATGAATGTCTTTTAGTGCCCTCTGTTTCATGCACACAAAATCATACTGATACCTTCTGCCGAACAGCGGTATGGGGGTGAAATATAAACAATTTTGTGCGGCGTTCCGCAACACCTGCATCTTCTCCAGACACTGCAACTTAGAAACACTTTGGTCCTTTCAGTTCAGTTTTTGACCCGTTTTGTGTGCACTTGCAGTCTGCTGTATGCTTCCATTCTTGATAAGGCGAATGCACTTATGCACTAAAAAAAAATGTGTGTTACTGCGCAAGTAAGCTACAGCATTTAGAACACAGCATTTGTTTCGTCATTTGAGGCATTCATTATTTCTCAAATATGTCCAACATTCCCCTTTAGTTCAACCAATTTGGGAAATGTGTTCAACTTTCTTCATGTCTGTTCTTCTTATGTATTTGTGAAGTCCAGAGTTGGATTCAGGTTTGTTAGCCTAGCTTAGCATAATGACTGAAAGCAGGGGTAAACGGTGTCAACTATTCCTTTAAATCAGGCTCTAAAACATTTTTCCTTTACATTGATTGACAACCTACGCTATAAAATGTGTCATGCTCAAGCACTTTATTGTAGAATTATATTTTTGGAAACCTGCGGGCAGAAGAACAAGGTAATGAGAGGTAAAAATACACTTATCTGGCTAACGTGCTAGCTAACACATCTTGCAGACACAGTTTGTGTCCACTAAATGAATAAAAGCCCAACAATCACAGTTTTTTTTAGCTTTGTTTTGGGTGCCACCTGGTAAAAATAAGCTGGCTCTTTGGATTTCATAGCGCTGAGAATGAGAGACAGTCAAACACTGGTCAATACAACAATTGGGAGAATTTAGTTCTTACACTTTGAGGATGTTGGCAACCAGACGTCCAAAAGCTGCCCCGCACAGTAATGAGGGGACAAATAGACCGCTGGGAACAGACACACCATACGTCCAACAGGCCAACAGGAAGTACACCAGGAGGAACACTGACAGAGTCACCATGCTGAAGGTACCTAAGAAGAAGAACAACAAACATTTATGTAGATGTAGATTCATTTTGATCCTCTTTGTCTCATTCTCCCCCTCGTGTCTTTGTTGTCTTTGTCTCGTACTTTTTGTGTGTTGGTTTCCTTTGTCATTTTATCTTATCTCTTAAGGTGGGCTTCAGTTTGTCCTCCTCCCAAGTCTTCATGGAGAAGAGCAGCTTCTGAATGGTCTGGACTTAGAGTGCTTTATGACCTTAGCGGTCTCAAAGCACTTTACTATCCCAGCAAAAATAATATGGTCCCAACACTACATGAATCTTTGAGTGGCAGAACGAATTTCAGAATGAGATGATTGAACTAATATTGAGCTGTTATGATTGTGTGCGTGTGCTTATCTCACCATCCTGGTGGAAGAGCTGGTGGATTGCAGCCTCTTGTGGGTTGAAGAACAATGTTGCCATGTCATTGTAGGACTTGTTGGAACAAAAAAACTGGCGGATGGTTGAGTTAATGTCTTCATTGCCAGCCAGCTGGAAAAAAAACTCAACTTAATATAAAACAGTAAAAACATGCTGAATATAGAAAAGACTATTGAGATTATCGTACAGTGTGCTGTGTTACTTCAGTCAGTAGAATTTATGTGAGGCTCACCAAGTTCAATTTAAAATCTATTTAATTCAACAGAGAACATCATTTCATAGCTATTCCACTATCTGACCGGCAGAAGTATCAAATGGTAGAATAATTTTGTCACTACTTTCTAGTTGTATGTAACAATAATTGCCAATGACATAATTAATAAAACTATTTTGACATAGACCCAGAAAAGCAACACTACAACAGCGGGCTAGATTAACAACTGAAAAGTAACTCATTCATTCTAGTTAATTCGCTAAAATCAAACTAATCTTCCAGCCACTGTAGGAGCAGTCATGACAGTGTTTCAAAATGCAACCACATACCATAACATTTTAGAACTAACATTACTACCTACAGCAGGCAAGAGAGAATATTTAAGACTTGCAAATTAAAAATAAGACTTCATGACTTGTAAATCTGATTCAGCTCTTACTCAGAAAAGTCCAGCAAGAATACTTGTGCTCACTATTGTAACGATGGATGAAAGAAATAATACTAACCGTTGTGTTATGAGTTGTGGGGGAGGACAGGTCACGACATTCACCTAACAGCACAGAAGCTGCAAATATTGCCACTGTTGTCACCATGGAAACCAGCAGACTCTCGAGAACTCTAAAAGTGTAAAGATAAGAACATCTGTAATTTCATGCTGGGAAGGAAATTAGTGTTTTCTTTTCAAATATGCGCTTTCAAAAGCACATTTGATATTGATAGTTAATGTCCGACTGACAGCCGTAATGTTGTGTAAGATGGACCTTTCCTTGTGTGAACAGGTCACCTGATAAGCTTGGCCTTGGGATGGATGTGTCTGATGCGATACTTGGCCAGGTTCTTGTTCATACAGTTGAAGAGCGCTCCCAGCAAGCCACCTACCACACCCATGAGGACAAAGAAGGCCAGGTCCACTGCTGTCCATAGGTGGCAGTTCTTATCTCCATCTGGACACTGATCATCATACAACAGGGTGATATATGATGATACATTACAGAGTGGATATATAATATCAACCTGACAATAATAATAATAATACAAATAATAATACATTTAAATATAACAGTTTCATTCATAGAGTGCTTCTCAAGAGGCTGATAATGGCTCAATGTAGCACAGGAAATTTGATTTAATTTTAAAAGCAGTTCTGAAAAGGTGAGTCATTTCCTGAACAGACAAATAAGTGCAGTCATGGATGTGGTCAAATTCTAGAAAGAGGGGGAATGGAGAGGAATCTTTCCCCTCAGGTCCTATGTTGGATCATGGATGTTTGGAACAGGAGGTTGGGACCAAGAAAAATGGAAGCTGCATGATGGGTGGTGAAAAGGTGGGGGAAGTTGGACTTAAGATGAATGGCCACAGAGAATGCACATGCAGAACTGTAAAGTTAACAAGCACTAATACATTATTCAGTTTGGAATATATACATCCAGTTGATCGGGTAACAGCCTATGATATGTTATCGATGTTGTCATGCGTTCATGGATGTGGGTAGTTTTATTGTTAAAACCCCTGGAAGGGAAGGTGTGGTTGTTTGTATTAGGTTCATGGTGAACATGGCAGTTGTCAATAAAGAAGTTGTAGAAGAACCCTAAATGTTTGTGATCTTGTAGAGCAGGGGTCTCAAACTTAATTGACTTGGGGGCCGCTGGAGGCAGAGTCTGGGTGAGGCTGGGCCGCATCGAGTACTCCACAAGAAAAGCTTTGTTAAAAAAATTCCAATCTTCTCAAATGTCTTTATTTTTATTTTTTTCACATAAAATAAGATGAAAAAATAAATAAACAAATTAAGAATTAATAAGTAAATAAATCAGTAATAAATATAATAATAATTCGATTTCCCTAGTCAGCAACTATGTGTGGTTTCTTCAGTCTTCTATATCTGCTGTATTCAGATTTAAACGTCTTTATTAACAGTTCTTTAACCTCAATGGGTTCTTCTGAACATGAATTGTCCTGAACATGAATGGAACATTGAAGAACATGAACTGTTCTTCTGAACATGAATTGTCCTGAACATGAATGGAACATTGAAGAACATGAACTGTTCTTCTGAACATGGCTTCTCTTGCCTACTCCTTGCTGCTGGAGACCTGGCAGCGCTTCCTCTCGCATAGCATCCTTGGTAGTTTACATACTCCTCAGCATGTCTAGTTGTGTAATGACGTTTCAAATTGTATTCCTTGTGCACCGCAACTTTCTCTGTGCAAATAAGACACGTCGGGGTGCCCCTGTGCTCAACAAAGAAATAATGCATCTCCCACTTTCCCTGGGATTGTCTGTGTTCATCACCAACCTTTCTCTTCACTGCAGGCTTTGAAAAAGACATGTTTGGGGCTGTGGAATATATTTTAATTCCACTTGGTGTCACTGTCGTGTTTATGACATCATATAGAAATATATGTAGTGTTCATCGTGTGAGGCAATGCAAATAACAAAATAATGACCCCCAAATAACGGTGCGACCCTATAATTGGTCCGGGTTATCGGGGACTGTTATTGCCGACGGACAGGTGTCGGTATGTGACTGCAGACCACATTAGGCTACATTATTTCCTTTCTTTTATCTCGCCGCGTACGCATCACTTTGATTTATTTTGTCAGAGAGAGACATATATACGTATAATGTCCCGTTGTGAACGCAGCGCGCTGGGACGGATGTCCACGTTTACCGGATAGAAACGAGGCAGCCAGCCAGGCCCGGAAGAAAACTCTCCATGGCAACGCTGCTGTCACTTTCACTCATTGAGAAATGTTGCTCTGCTCGCATCAAGCCCGGTCGATGTCCCGCCCCCGAGAGCCAAATACCCCACCGTGATTGGTCGGTTCGTTCAGCTCCGCACACAACACTGGAAAGTGCCATTCATAGAAAACTCGCGGGCCGCACTAACATTAAGCTTTCATGTTAAGGTGGGGGCCACAAAATATCGTCTCGCGGGCCGCGAGTTTGAGACCCCTGTTGTAGAGTAACATTGGTAGCAGAAGAGGGTCAACCACCACAGAGTCTCACCAGGCTTTGACAGAGGAAGCCTGATGAAACTGAAATTTGAACCACAGTCATGGAACTTGAGATAAATAAGGAAACACTCTGATTTTGGCGCTATTAGGAAGTGCAAGGGAAACAGCGATGGAAATACAAGTAGATGATTTGAACAAAGACACTGGTATGAATACTTTACTTGCAAAACTTGACAATTTGTTTCTTAAAGAAGAAAAAGACAGGACTTATTAAGTTTACTCGAGCTCCGACCAGACTATAAGAGAGTGCAGTGAAGCTATGTCAGATTAAATTATCGATTTTGAATCGCGGTACTTGCGGATTCGCAAGTACAACATGGAACTTCCCAACACAGAGCTAGCTTTCAAACTGCTGCATACTGCCTGATTGGACATAAAAGATTGACAGTTACCACTCACAGTATATATAGATCTGACTGTTAGGTCAATAAAGTCAGCACTGAAAAGGATATTGGGAGGGAAAATGGCTGCTTCCAGTGAGGGAATTCATCGAGAAACTGCATATGTAACAGAGCGGAGATGACAGAGAGGTAAGTCATGGCCCCAGAAATATCAACAAAACACACTATTGCCTGCCAGAATCCAACTGGACAGGTGCAGATCAAAGTTTGCTGTCTGTCAATCCATATTTCAATGGGCCAGAGACTGTCCACACAAAGGTAAGCAAATCAAGCTAACTGAAGATAATACCAGACGAGATAGAGAAGTGCATCATCCCTCTGTACACACAAATGTCACCCACTGAAGCAGAAATCTTCATGACGGAGGGTTTTCGTTCTGCTTTTATTGACACGGAATGCACAAGGACTGTGTGTAGACAAGAATGGCTAGATAGCTACGTCGCTGGACTCAGCCAGAGCCAGCTGAATGACCTGAGGAGAAAAGCAACACTCAGTTATCAGCTCTTGAGGTTTGGAGATGGAAAAGTTGTTAATTCCACCTGTGACGAATGACGCCCTCTGCTGACAAAAGCAGCCACTCAGGTGTCACGCAATGTGATCCGGTGGGCAGAAGACAGACACTCAGTGGGTAAAGAGGGTTTGCAGGGAGCGCTGCTGCAAACAGACTACGGTGGCAATTATTAGTTAGACTTGTTAAGTGTGCATTGTTGTTGTTCCCATTCCTCACGGCTGACTTTAGTTCTGTGTGTGTGAAATGTACCGGTAGGTGAATGTGGAATTTACTGTGGTTTGACTCGTTAATAATATCAGACATGTGGCTGCTCTTTTGGTGTGTAATTACAGAGCGCAGTAGTTTAATGACAAATTACCGCCTGTATCTTCATGCGTTTTTAAACTGCACAGTTTATTGAGAATGCAGTGTGTTAATAGATTAGTGAATTAAAATCTCAGTTATGCATGTTTAATTTCTGGTTTCCATTGTTTATTATGCAATTATTCACTTCTATGATGTTATAATCCATGCGTCACAGTGGTTAACCATTTAATTGTTGGAGATGCATGGTCACACTGCACGTGTGGACAAGGTAATTGTTCGCACAGCATATATAACTTTATATCTGTTTTGATTATTAATTTATTTGCTTCTGTTCCATAACCACACACATACATATACCTTTTGGTTTATTAAAGACTACCTGGAGACATTCAGCAGTGCATTCTGATCGATGCCCCCATACTGGCCACAAGTTTATATGAACCAGCAAAGTATACAGTCCACTCCACTACATTTATTCACTACAACACCACCAAAAGACTTAAAATCCCTGCAAAAATTGGACAGACCAAGTTTTATATTCAAATGGTAGTTGTCCCACTTAAAGTATCACAGCTTTGAGCAAAGCCACCATGAAAAAGCGGGGACAGTCTTGGATATAGAAAATGATAAAACAGGAACTTTTAACAAACCTGTAAAACTTGACTTCACAAAGTTCTGGCCATTAATGTGTGAACATAATGGACAACAGAAACAAGGACATTCAATGGGCTGACCAGATCTTGATAACTGCAGATGGCACTTTAAAAGACAAAACTTAGCACCAAGTAAGCCATTGTGTCGATGAAATTCTGACAATCTCGGAAGAAATTAGTACAGCAACACAACAGAAAATCTCGTTAAAGCAACATAAACAATGTGGTCATTCTCCCGGTGAGAGATGGCAGAGGCTTCTAAAGAGTGCAGAAAATAAAGATTCTAAATGTTCAGTAATCAGTTCAGTAAGTGGAGGGCAGTATCCTTTTTTTATGCTGCAGTATGCTGGGGTGGAAGAATGGCTTACAAGAACACTAGACAGCTGGTCATGCTGGTGTAGTGTAGACTCACTGGGGGCAGTGGTGGAGAGACAAATATGGAGGAAGGTACTGGTTACTTGTTATAATGGACAACACCAGCCACCCTCTCCATAACATCCTGGTGGGTTAGAGGACCAGTTGCAGCAGATGGATGGATGAATGAATGAATGAAGGAATGAAGGAATGAATGAATGAAGCAAGTAAGTGCTTCATCTATCTATGTTTTTATCACTGCTGTGTATGTCCACCCGAGTTAATGCAAAATTAGCTATGAGCAATCTACACGATGCAACCACAAGGCAACAAAATAAGCTACCGGACAGTATCTTTATAGTGGTGGGTGATTTCAACCACACCAATTTCAACAGTCTTACACAAATTTTACAAGAATGTTGACATCAAAATAAAGAAGGGAAAAACGTTGGACCAGGAGCTTCATATATAAATGATGTGCACTCTGGTTTTCAAGCACACAGTGGGATGTGTCTAAATTAAAGTGACGTGAGAATGTGCGGGCCGTGGCGCAAAATCTCGACCAGCTGTGAGAATGTACGGGGCTGTGCCGCAAACTCTTGTCTTGCCGGTGACTTGTTGATTTTAACCTGCAAAGTACTGAAACTCCCCAAATGTTTCGAAATAAAGTTTCCACCACAGTTTCTGGAACATCTCTATGAAGTAGTCTATGAAAAAACATAATTATGTCCAATTACGACTGCCAAAAGATACAGACACTCCTTCTATATCACCATGTTGTGTGCCCTATGGCTAATTTCCCGCAGATGAAACGCCTTGCTCACTGTGCCAGCAACAGGTTTGCCAGGGAAAATTGCAATTTTCTTTGTTTATGTGATATGGATGTTCAAGCACATCAAGGGCTTTACAGTTGCTGAGGTGCACCAACATGAATGACACAGAGAGGCGATGCACACAGATCCAGATAGTGAAGGTGAAATGAATTTCTCATATCACATCATATAGATCCACTTTGTCATTCAAATTGAAACCAGCTGTGTAGTTTGTGCGACTAAGCCATAACTATTCCATAAGCAACTCTCAACTGTGAATTATATAGGTCTAAGCAAATCAAAATTTCTTTCAATATTACATGGACACTGTCTCACCAACATGACCCAGAACTTTCTGGTCAGTTGTAGAGCACTGCAGCTGTTGAAGTGCAGGATGAGGCCATGAAGTGGCAGATTCAGGAAAGTCTGGTTTGAACCCTGAATATACTTTGGAATTTTCACCGGAACATGGCAAACTGATCATCTTCATCGGTTGCAGAAATCCAAGATAACGAATGACTGCCTGCATTAGTGGTATAAGATTCAGCGCCGCAGATCCCGAAGACCTGATCATCCTACAGATCTGTATCATGCAAACAATTTTTTATGCTGAAAATCTGAGCAAAGCCACTATTTGTCGCCTGATCAAAAGTAAATATTTGGCTTTGGAGCAATTCTCACATCCTAATGACCTTCATTACCAGTGTTTAATGAATTACCAGTGATTAAATTCTAACTGAAAAGCAACAGGATTAATTCAACCTGGCTGTTACCCTAGTCTGGAGCAGGCTAGTTTCACAGAATAAATCTCAATGGTAACTTATGTGCCTCTGCTTTTGTGAAACCGAACCAAGGCTTAATTAAGACAGGATACCTGGGATACCTTAATCCCTTATCCAGGTTTTGTGAAAAAGGCCTCAGGACTGAGGAAGCCTAATAATCACTACAGGACTGTTTTGAGGACACAGTTTGGGAGCTCTGAATCACAAAATGCTTTGAGAGACTGTTGCTGTCCCACATCATCGCCCGCATCCCCCCAATCTCGATCAACACCAGTTTGCCTATAAGGCCAATAGATCCAATGTCTGATGCTATTTCCTTAGCTCTTCACACTGCTCTCACTCACCTGGAAAATCCCAAAACCTACAGCAGGATGCTTTTTGTTGACCTCAACCTTTAACACTATCAACCTGCACAAACTGGTCAACAAACTGTAGACACTTGGTCTACATATCCACTTCAGTTTGTGGATCAAGGACTTTCTCACCAACAGACCCTAGAACGTCAGACTAGGTAATCAAATCTCCTCCACCAACATCCTCAACAACGGCTCTCTACAAGGTTGTGTTCTCAGCCGACTTCTCTCCACCTTATTCACCTAACACTGCATAAGTGCCATCTGCAAGTTTAATGACGGTGTTGGAGCTGTAGGTGGATAGACTGCATATCTATCTATCCATCTATCCATCCATCTATGTGAGTGAATGTGAAACATGTCAGAAATATAGTCAAACTACGTCTAAGCCTGCTGTTGGCCTACCACTGGCATCCCAGAACAACAAAACTGTGGCTGTTGATTTGCATGAAATTAAACCAGGTAGGTGTTATCTTCTCATTATTGACCACTTCACAAGATTTAGTGCTGGAAGCATTCTGACCACACAGAAATAGTGAAGTACTTTATACATGACTGGATAAGTGTGCACGGTCCACCTCGGAAACTGCTTAGTGACAATGGGGGAGAGTTTAACAATGATAAGGTGAGAGATCTGGCAGAAAAATTCAACATAGAAATAAAGACCACAGGTGCCTACAGCCCATGGAGCAATGGGCTCCTAGACAGACACAACCAAACAATGACTGAGATTATAATGAAAGTGAGGACAAACATCTGTTATGAATGGAACACTGCAATAGACTGGGCTTTTATGG
This sequence comes from Brachyistius frenatus, assembly GCF_029030835.1. NCBI lineage: Eukaryota > Metazoa > Chordata > Actinopteri > Embiotocidae > Brachyistius > Brachyistius frenatus. The sequence goes on from NW_027210615.1 coordinate 6,024,737, forward strand.
CAAAAAAAACCACCATTGTCTATGGTTAACTAAGTCTAAAAGTCTAAGGACTGCCTCATCAGTCCTGAACCATCCCTTAGTTATGTTGTTATAGGCCCAGGCTGCTGGGGGACCTCGTTATGCGCTGAGCTTCTTTTCCCTCACTCTTTAACTCTCTATCTTACCATCACATCCCATTAACTTCATGCTTTTTCTCTCCTATAGTTTTTGCTTATTATCTGTTGCCTCTCTATTCAGTTCCCTTGTTTGCAAGTTTCTGTTCTTTCTTTTGCAGATGTCCCGTTATGAAGCTGCATTTTTCTGCTCTACGATTGTCAGCCCTACCAACAGTTCATGTTTTGGATCTCTATGCTGTCCTTTTCTCTCTCTGCTCTCCCCTCACCCCAACCGGTCGAGGCAGATGGCCGCCCACCTCTGAGCCTGGTTCTGTCGGGAGGTTTCTTCCTGTTAAGAGGGAGTTTTTCCTTCCCTGTGTTAAGAGGGAGTTTTTCCTTCCCTCTGTTGGAGGTTTTTCTCCTTTAAAGAGGAGTTTTTCCCTCCTAGCTTATGTGGGAATTGTTTGAATTGTTGGGTTTCTCTGTATAATATTGTAAAGTTCTGCTGTAAGGACTTTAATGTGTTAAGTGCCATGAAATAACCTCTGTTGTGATTTGGCGCTATATAAATACAATTTAATTGATTTTTTAAAAATGTGTTGCTGCCATCAAATTTCAAATGAGCATATATTTTTTATAAAACAAAAAGTTTCTCAGTTTCAACATTTGATATGTTGTCTTTAGTCTATTTTCCAATCTATTTTCCAATAAAATATGGGTTTACATGATTTGCAAATCAATACAATCTGGGTTTTTTACATTTTACACAGGCCTGAATTTTTTTGAAAACTGGGTTGTTCAGACTCACTAATTCTTTGACCATTTTTTGATGTGGAAAGATGAGAGTTCAGAGAAATGAATGGTGCGATTGATGGTGTTAAAAGCACCAGTGAGTTTGGGGGTGATTTTGAGAAGGGCTGTTTCCGTGCTGTGTCTTGTGTTGAATTGAAATGTATCATTAGCACAAGCTTGCAAGCCTATGCTGACCCCTCTGAGCAATCTGTGACTGCACACACAAACATTATGGGTGTTTATTTTAAGGGGAGGCTGTGCGAGGAAGGTTGGTAGTTTGCTTGTGTTTAAGGTAGTTGCTACTTGACTTTGACTCTTAGACTATTTACCTTGAACTCTCCAAAGTTGAGTAGACCAGGCAACTGGAAAGAGCCCCACTTGTTGAAGTTGATCCCTGAACGGAAGAAATTGAGCGTAAAAGTGGCCGACATAGAACAGAAGAGCTGAAACAGAAGAGGCAACACACAAGCTTAGAAAAGGAACAGTTTATCTTATTCACCATGGTACACCTAAAATAGCTCTGTATGACCATAGAGCAAACACAGCTGTACATAATACAAATAATGAATGACAGAAGAGCAAGTTGAATTGATCATTGTGGTAAAAAAAAAAAAAAAAAAGTTACATTTCTGAAAGAGAGAAATCAAAGCTAAAAATTGTAGCAGTCTCCAGTTATGCTTGCAGGGGGGCGACTAAAGTGATGTTTTGAGCTAAACGTTAAAATCACCCAATATGCTCACAATGACTTTGTTACAATGCTGGTGTTTAGAAAGTAATATCTCCAATAGGCATGTTATTTTAGGACGTTAACATTTGTTTAAGTATGAAGCACACCGTACAGCTAAGGCTGACGGGAACGTTATTAGCTTTGCAGGTTTGGTCTAGAATACATGCAAATAAACCAAACACCAGACAAAGTCACAAAGTTCTAACCTAATAAAAAACCTCAATAAAATGTCAGAATATTATCAAATTTACCCAGAGAGGAACCTAACCCCCCCAAAAAATCTATATACAATAGAGAAAAATAGAAAAGATATTCAGGTATTTCAGTCTGTGCAAAAGTAGTGGGCTAATGTACTCTGCCATCCCTAGAGCCTTGCTGCTAGCGTGGCTAAAAACTACTGAGTCAGCAGAAAAAAACCACAAGTGGTTTCAACCAGAGTTGTTTTTATAGCATAAGGTGACCAACCACTTTCCAAGTAAGGGCCTGGTTCCAGAAAGAGGAGCCCTCCTCCAGACTGAAGAGGGTGCCACCTATTGGAGCACCAAAGGCAGCAGCTACTCCAGCAGCAGCACCAGCTGAAACAAAGTCTCGTTTGTCTCTGAAGAAAAGAAAAAAACACATGATGCGCTATACTTGATAGTATATACACTGCCAGCGAAGTGAACAGTCTGCAGTATTTTACTAATGAAAATGTATAGCACCTATCACTGCGGAAGTAGGGAAAATCAAATTTGATCCTCTTGAAAGTGATGCTCTGAAACTGATAGAGGGGGGAATATCTGATGAGTACACTTCAGCGATGACAATGAAATGCATCAGTTTATTATAAACAGTACTGTGCAAAAGTTTGGACATTTAGATCGTATACATCAGGGAAGCACCTAATTGATCCCAAACATATTCTGCATCCTGAATAATAAATAACTATCCTCAGCCACAAGAAGAAAAAGGAGTCCTGCAAGAGATGGCTCTGATCTTAAAACCTTAGAATCAGTTTGGGATAACATGAAGAGACAGAAAAAAAAAGTAGACAGACTAATACACAGAATAACTGTTGCATGTTCTCAATTATGCGAGAACAACCTTTCTGCCAAGTACCTTAAAAATGGAGTGACAATGTATCCAGGAGAACCGGTGCTGTACATAAATAAAATTTGACATGTGAACCCTAAAACCCTAAACACCCTAAGAACATGGCCGTTTCATACATACGTACATGCTCTGAGTATAAAAATATATCTCAGTTGCAACGGTGTACCTGAGGAAGGCCAGCTCCCACGATGGCGCCACTGTGTATCATCGGACCCTCTTTCCCCACAAACAGACCTGAGTGGATTCAGATTCAGACAACTTTAATGATCCCATGAAGGGCAATTCATTTGCAGTTTACAATCAATACAGTCAGTCAGTCCATACACTCAATTCACAGACAAGTAGTATAGTCATAGATCAACAGATCAACATACAGCCTTGATACAAGGAAAGGAGCAGCAGTATCTAAAAAAAAAAAGGTATAGATAAAAATAAGTTATAGTCCATACAAGTAACCATGATGGAATAAAAGACTTAGGGCCTGATTTACTAAAGGTTTGCGTACGTAAAATCATGTGCACCGCCGGCAAAAAAAATTCCAAGCAGATTTACAGTGCATCCGGAAAGTATTCACAGCGCTTCACTTTTTCCACATTTGGTTATATTACAGCCTTATTCCAAAATGGATTAAATTAATTGTTTTCCTCAAAATTCTACACACAATACACAAATGATAATGTGAAAAAAGGGTTTTGGACATTTTTGCAAATCTATTAAAATAAAAAAATGAAAAAAATCACATGTACATAAGTATTCACAGCCTTTGCCATGACACTCAAAATTGAGCTCAGGTGCATCCTGTTTCCACTGATCATCCTTGAGATGTTTCTACAACTTGATTGGAGTTCACCTGTGGTAAATTCAGTTGATTGGACATGATTTGGAAAGACACACCGTCTATATAAGGTCCCACAGTTGACAGTGCATCCCAGAGAACAAACCAAGCCATGAAGTCCAAGGAATTGTCTGTAGACCGCCGAGACAGGATTGTATTGCGGCACAGATCTGGGGAAGGGTACAGAAACATTTCTGCAGCATTGAAGGTCCCAATGAGCACAGTGGTCTCCATCATCCGTAAATGGAAGAAGTTTGGAACCACCAGGACTCTTCCTAGAGTCGGCCGCCCGGCCAAACTGAGCGAAGAGGGGCCTTAGCCAGGGAGGTGACCAAGAACCCGATGGTCACTCTGACAGAGCTCCAACGTTGCTCTGGGAAGAGAGGAGAACCTTCCAGAAGGACAACCATCTCTGCAGCACTCCACCAAGCAGGCCTGTATGGTAGAGTGGCCAGACGGAAGCCACTCCTCAGTAAAAGGCTCATGACAGCCCACCTGGAGTTTACCAAAAGGCACCTGAAGGACTGTCAGACCATGAGAAACTAAATTCTCTGGTCTGATGAAACAAAGATTGAACTCTTTGGTCTGAATGCCAAGCGTCATGTCTGAAGGAAACCAGGCACTGCTCATCACCTGGCCAATACCATCCCTACAGTGAAGCATGGTGGTGGCAGCATCATGCTGTGGGGATGATTTTCAGTGGCAGGAACTGGGAGACTAGTCAGGAAGGAGGGAAAGTTGAATGCAGCAATGTACAGAGACATCCTTGATGAAAACCTTCTCCAGAGCGCTCTGGACCTCAGACTGGGGCGAAGGTTCATCTTCCAACAGGACAACGACCCGAAGCACACAGCCAAGATAACAAAGGAGTGGCTTCGGGACAACTCTGTGAGTGTCCTTGAGTGGCCGAGCCAGAGCCCAGACTTGAACCCGTTTTAACATCTCTGGAGAGATCTGAAAATGGCTGTGCTCCCCATCCAACCTGATGGAGCTTGAGAGGTCCTGCAAAGAAGAACGGGAGAAACTGCCCAAGAATAGGAGACAAGCTTGTAGCATCATACTCAAAAAGACTTGAGGCTGTAATTTCTGCCAAAAGTGCTTCAACAAAGTATTGAGCAAAGGCTGTGAATACTTATGTACGCGTTATATTTTCGTTATTTATTTTTAATAAATTTGCAAAAATTTTAAACAACTTTTTTCAGTGGTATTGTGTGTAGAATTTTGAGGAAAAAAATTAATTTAATACATTTTGGAATAAGGCTGTACCAACAAAATGTGGAAAAAGTGAAGCACTGTGAATACTTTCCGGACGCACTGTACTAACGACATGCAGTGAGGATTGCGTCTTTCAAATGTGAAATTTAACACACGTCCATTTTGCGTGTTTGCCTGCATGCGTATATAATATTGGGCGTTTCTGCTTGAAAGTGCAAAATACTGGGAGATAAATTTGCAAATAGAACAATTTAGCACCTGCAATGATATTTACTAAACCTGAATATTACAAATAGAAGTGATTGCGTGTGTATTTTAGTACATTACATTTCATTTAGCTGACGCTTTTTTTTTCCCCAAAGCGACTTACAACAATTTTTTAGGGTTCAGTGTCTTGCTCAAGGACACTTAGGCATGTGGACAGGAGGAGCTGGGGATTGAACCACCAATCTTCCGATTAGTGGTCAACCCACTCTACCAACTGAGCTACACCCTCCCCTGACTGAAAGTACGACTGAAAGGCACGTATTAATCAGATGCGCAAATCTGGAGAGATGCCTGCTCTTATTGTGGTGAGAAGGAGAAACAGGAAAGCAAGGAATATGTAGAGAACGTGGATTTACACCCGTGAAAACATTTTTGAGATGACAAAGGGAAAAAAATTTCAGACATACCGTTTGTCCACAGATTACATTTATGAGTTATTAAATGAACTGAATGGTGATTGACAGGCAACAACAAGAAGGAGCCACGAAATACCACCAATTAAAAAAAACTTCTTATGACTCCGCATTGTCCTGCCTCTGGGTCATTCCAGCGTATCGCTGCTTGGATATCCCACCCAGTCCTGTTATTCAGGTGTGCTTTCCTGGGTGCTGAATGTGTCCCGCAGAATTCACAGGTGACTTCGAAAGGTTCACGAGCACTCACGAGGCACTGAATGAAAAGTCACCTGCTCATCACAGAAAGAGTTGGACCTGCTGATCGGTGTTTGTAGACAATCTAATCCACCATCCCTCCTCTTTTATTTGCAGACATTTTATTATTAAGCCTTTTTTTCGCCTTTTAGTTTTTCCCACAGTATTGACTTTCTTGCTAATAGTCTCCTATATAGTGTTTTGTTCTTGTTATATTTGTATTTCTTAATTTCAATGGCATCAGATTTCCTTTTCCTTTTGCGGTCGCTCTGTTTTCCATTGCTGGAATTACATTAACACACACAAACCCCTCATTTAAATACAGCGATTTGCACCTGATTTCAATTACGCAATAACTCTTACTAAATCACATGCAAAATGGGTGCAAAACAAATGTGCAAACTGTTGGAAGGAACATGCAATTTAGTACCCTTTATTTGAGATCTTAGTAAATCAGGCCCTTAGAGTAGCAATTTGTTCTACTTTCATATCTCTTTCAAACCATCGGTCTTTCCTGGCCAAAAATGAACTAAAAATTAGTTTTGGAAATAATTGACGCTCCATCCACTGGACTAAAGAGATAATGTCTCTTTCAGAAAAGGCCTTGTTTATTTCAGCAAAAGATTGCCAATCAAATTCTGCACATATTACAACAGCATGGCTCCGTAGTAGTAGAGTCCAGGTGCTAAACTGGCCTGCCTGCCATACAGACCTGTCACCCATTTAAAAACTTTGGTGCATCATGAAATTAAAAATACTACTAAAGGAGACCCCAAACTTTTGAGCAGCTGAAATCCAATATCAGGCCAGAATGGGACTACTTTTCACTTTGTAAACAAGAAACTAAATCATGTGACCACTTTTTGGTTACAGCTCTTCAACTGTCAGACCGCAAGCATTCAATCACTGATGGCTATTATCCAAGGAAAACGCAGTGTAGAGAGGTAGGACTGGCAGTATATAGTGCCGCAGGAGACAAGTTCGCAGTGCACACACACACACACACACACACACACACACACACACACACACACACACACACACACACACACACACACATTATACACACACACACACACACACACACACAAACAGGCAACAGCAGTACAACGAGGTAGCCGTCACCCACATGTCATGCAGACAGTGTGTCCCAGGCATTAGTCTTCTTAGAAACACAGATGCCTTCATCGTAAATAATCGGTCATTACGCACAGCTATCATTACATGTCTTTGAGGATGTACGGGCCAAGCAGGGTTTTGAATAAAAATGGCAGGTACGACTTCCACTTGACTCCTGCCAAGATTAAACCAAAGTTGCTTGCTATGATCCGTTTCATGCAATATACCAGGCCTGGCCAACCCGCGGCTCCCGAGCCGCATGCGGCTCTTTGCCTGGTTTCATGCGGCTCTTACGCAAATCAGAGCTTTGTTTTAATTAATGCTCTGTCTTAGCATAATGTGTTCTTTGCTTCTCCAACTGTGACTACCTAAATCTGCTGCTTCTCCTGAACAGTGACAACAAGCAATGCTAGCAAAGAGACTTGTCCTCAGTTTGGGCATAATAAAGGCTGGTCACTAGCACATCAAACATCTTGATAGGAGGGCCTAGGTTTAACTCACAGTGTCGGATATTTACAAACAGATGTTGATTTCATGTAAATCAATAAGGTTTTATAGAGGAATCGACATACTTTTGGCCATATAGTGTATACAATATTTAGTTTTTGTTTTAAAGTGGACAGTCAAATGTCTGATTTGCAAGGGTTTAAATACATATCTGTTTAGTTTACATCATGTGTGAAACCAGATTAGTCATGGGCCTAAACTATGTAATGCTTGTTTTCAGTACACATTGCACTACTACTAACGTATATGTATGAAGAGACCGTATGGACAAATAACACCAGCCCTTTGCAGATACCCCTGATGAGCTAACTTTAGCTAATGTTAGACCCCTGATACTGTGTATGGGTTTTATTGGGTATTCTCGCTATCGTATCAAGACATCCTCTTCAGCACAGAGAGCATCAGGTCATCCTAAAGTCACAAGAACTTACGATGCAGGACACCACTGGTCTACAGATAAATTTCCAAAAGCTTTCACGTCATAAAAGTCACCAGGCCGAATAAACATTTTCTCCTCTTTCGGTTTGGGTTTGACTCTGTCTCATGGTGTGAACCAGCTGACCTCTGACTGTTCTGTCAGCCCCACAAGGTGAAACTATCCAGACCAATAATGTCTGCTGCCCTATAGTGGAACACTGTTACAACTCCACAATGACAAACTCAGTATTCAAGCTGAAACTATAATGCACATATAATGTTTTATTCTGTTTGTTTCTCACGCAAATTAATAACACTTTTACATATCATTCATGTTTATAAGCCTTGCTTATATAGTTAATCTGCAGACTCTCCGCCTGTCTTTAGTTACTCATATTGGCTAACAATATAAACTTGTATTAAGTATTTGTGTAACTGATATCAACAAGTGTTTAACTTTAGTCGTGGTGAACGAATAATGAACTTTTATTCTTGTTCCTGGCCTTACATTACATTACATTTCATTTAGCTGTTGCTTTTATCCAAAGCGACTTACAATAAGTGCATTTCAACCATGAGGGTACAAAACCCAGAACAACAGGAATCAAGAAAATACAATTTCTTCAAGAAAGCCAAACTACAAAGTGCTATCAGTAAGTGTCATTTTAAGTGCTACTAAAGTTCTACTGTTCAAGGTAAAGTCGGAAGAGGTGTGTTTTTAGTTTGCGGCGGAAGATGGCCTTGCTGTACAAGACTCTATCCCCACTCAAGCAGGCCTCTCCTTGGCCTGACGGGGCTTTTTGAGTTTTACCCTAAACCAGGGTTTGTTGTGATTGTATGTGCAGAACCTTTTGGTCGGCACACACCTGTCCTCACAAAAACTGATATAGAATATGACAGTGTCGGTGAGTTCATGCAGGTCTGTAGCTGCAGCCTCAAAAACGCTCCAATCAGTGCAGTCAAAGTAAGCCTGTAGTTCCAGCTTTGACTCATTGGTCCATCTCCTCACCGTCTTGACCACAGGCTTAGATGATTTTCATTTCTGCCTGCAAGTCGGGATGAGATGCACCAGACAGTGATCAGAGAGTCCCACGGTTGCACGGGGAACAGAGCGAAATGCGTCCTTTATAACAGTGTAGCATTGGTCCGGGGTGTTTGTGTCTCTGGTGGGTCACGTAACATGCTGTCTGTATTTGGGAAGTTCGTGGCTGAGGTTTGCTCTGTTAAAATCCCCCAGAACAATGAGCAGGGAGTCCGGATGGGTTTTCTCCATGTTGTTTATCTATTCAGCCAGGTGTTGCAGCGCCTCGCTGACACAGGTCTGTGGTGGGATGTAAACACTACCCAGAATAAACAAGGAGAACTCCAGCGGTGAGTATACCTTATTTAGGTAACTTCAAGTTGCAATGTAAGCCATTTTATCGAACACCAACCACATTAGGAATAACTATGAACTTGTCTGCCAGGCGTTAGAGAAGGAGTTCGCTGATCCCCTAGCACAGACAGGCATGATTGCTGCCATGGCCGTTAAACAAGGGAGACAAGAATCTCCAAAGGAATATTACTAACGCTTGCTTCAAGCCTACTTTGGATTTCCCATGAAAATATGTCCACCAGAGCCAATAACAGTTATGCTGTAAGTCAACTCTGAATCTTGGGGCTTCTGCTTAGTTTCGTTCCAACAGTTACCCAGGACAGTCACTCAGACACCTTGGCTTCCTGGCTGTTGAGGTGATGCCAGGAGAGAAAAGGAGCTACGCTGGTCCAGCTCCCACCGTTCATTGGAGCTGTGTTCACTTAAGATTGTCACTGAGTCACTGTTGCTTCCTGCCTGCCAGGGGGAGAGAAGGAGCTGTTGCAGCTCAGCCTTCACCTGCTACTCGAGGCTGACTGACATTGACTTTAACCTTTGACCATCAAAATATTATCATTTCATCTTTCACTTTTACATTTGTGCCAAATTTGAAGAAATCCTCTTAAAGCCTTCCGGAAATACTGCTTTCACAAGGATTGGCCCACAAGCCTATCAACACTCTGATGCAGAAGCTTTCCACCCTAAGGACAAAACACACAGGCTTAAGCAGAGCAATGTAATGCTCAGTGCAGTAAAGCATGCAGACTTATTAATCGGGCTAACAAAAGTACCACTTCACAACCGTATGGCACAACACAAGGCAGCTAACTGTCCAGGTCATGACTTGGAAGTCCAACTACACCTGAGAAACAAGAGACTCTCATTTGAGGACAGCAATGTACACCTTTTGGTTAGGGAAGATGGTTTAAAAGACAATGAACGAAACCATCTCCATTGAACTAGAACGACCATCTCTAAATGAAGAAGGTTGTCTGTGACACCACTTTTAATCCATGATGGGCTTTTAAGTCAGCGGTTACAACCCAGAAAGGTTGGGAACCACAGATTTTTGAGCAAAATTGTACTTATTGTAACCCATAACTGCAGATTTCAGATAATAAATAAAGATGAATAAAAAAGTAGAACTTTGTGAAATGTAGTGCAGTCAAAGTATAAAGCAGAAGAATGGGAAAAAACCAAGTAAAGTTTTGAGTACCCATAACTGTGAAGTAGTTCAATAAATGTACTTGGTTACATTCTAATAATACAACTTTAACGTAGTTAGTTTAGGTTCAAAATCTTGTTTTTTCCTGTACGTTAACAGAATTTCAGAACTATACTGCTTATCTCTGATAAGCTTGCCAAAGAATATATGAAGAGGCTTTTATCCTGTTTGAAATATTACTTTTTGGCTCAAATCACCTTGAGCAAAGGAAAATTCAGTGAAAAAAAAACCCAACTAAATATTTTCCCATGTTGTTGACAGGAAATGTGACATGTTCAGTGTGATTTTGGGCACAAACACGGTCAATGTCAGGAATTTAAATCCAAAACCACTTTACCTCCAGCCACGCTGAACAGGACTCCAACAGCCTTGCAGATAAAAGTTCGCAGCCGGACAATTCCTGGAATCTTCACTCCGTTCAAGTAACTTTTGATTTCTGGAATCCCTGAACCTGAAGCGTTTGGCTGAATAAAAGAGCAGAGAACATAGTATGTTAGTATACCACATGATACCAATGGTTCTTAAGTAACAAAAATACAGTTTCTTCAAAGTGAAACAACATATCACAGTCTATTGATATCACAAACTTCAAGCCCTCAGAACTTAGAAAGTGATGTCAATATACTGTGCATACTGTCGTGTAACTATGTTTAAATAGTCTGTTGTTGTATACTAAAGGATAATAAACAACAGGTGGGTTTGATTATTCAATGCTTTATGTTGAGATGTTTCAAATCAATAGAAATATCTCAAGCTAGAATCTAAATGTAACAAATATAGTTATTTTTATCTACTGGATGTTTTTAATTTCATAGATTAATTAAAAGGCATTTTTGCCAAACAGTTGACATTGTAGAAAGACAGCAAACAAGGGCACAGAGAACACAGTATGACCTGCAGAGTTCCCCCATCTTTACAATTAGACCACCACACACCTTTTTCCACAAGTTGCTTACATTTTGAGCTCAACTGAATCATAAGGTTCAAGTTGTGAAAATCTACTGTAGGTGAGTGGCCTTACCTCAATGAGGACGAGCATACTGGAGATGAAGACGAAGGTCATGTTGAATGCCAGGAGTTCCAGCAGAGACAGAGAGAGACAGCCATTGTCACTGCACTTCTCTACAGCTGGAGGTGTTCAGCTAAGGTATAATAACAGGTATAATAACCACCAACTATGAACTGCTTTTTTTCAAGTAGTTTTATACAAGTTTATTGTCAGAATATTCGGCAATGAATGGAAAATGATAGTTGTCTGGAAGGAAGAAAAAGGCATTCAAAACTCTGCTTCACTGTGGCATGCTCTGGGAGTCATTCAGAATTCTTTAAAGAGATATTTTTTGGAACTGGCTGAAACACTTCTCAAAAGTGTATAATGCATAGGAATTAATTCTGAATAACTGCTTGTATGCTCTTAACATGGCTCTTTGTATCCCATTAGGTATTACATACGGCATATTAATATGCAAGCAGACACCTAATTTTCTGCACATTATTTAGACTGAATAAGTGAATGCAAACCACAACATGGACATTGTTTTCAAATAAAATCCAAACATAAAAAGACTAGGCACGTGAACAACAAACTTTAATGTATGGCTAACCATAAACCTGGAGACAACAAACCTCCCCCCACCGCCACCTATCCACAGTGACAACCTCAAGCCAGCTCCAGTATCTTCTTTAATCAACAAAATACCATGAAAGGTTAAACATGAAGCAACACTCAAGACCATCATTATATCTGTTATCAGACTGACAGGCCAACTGGCCAAACTTCTTTATCTATGGAGACACATCAAATAAACTTTGGACAACATTTAACCAAACAAGACTCATTTATGGACCCTTAATCTAGAGCTGAGTGTGTTTCTGTGTTTCTCAGACCCCCTCTCACAACCACAATCCTACAACTCACCACCACAAAGACCAAAGGACATCCTTACGCATAAGGCAATTATACTATACTCAACCTATTCTTAACTGACTTGTCCAACAGTTTGTCTAAGGCATTAAGACAGGATAACTTTTTCTACAATCACTGATGCAACACTCTTTGTTTTAATCCTATCATATATGGTTATGTGGCCAATTAGAAAGTGATTACTATTTAAGATGAGTTTATTGGTATCTTATTGCCATCATCTGGACTTCCAGGAATCAAAAAATGTATGTAACATAATACAATACTGCACAGTTTCATAGTTTTAAAAATCGCTATTAAATAAGTCAAAACTGACTCTGGAAGACTGTGACTTGTTCTTAGGAGTTAACCAAAGTCCCTCCCCAGTGAAAAAAAGGCCACTTATCAGATCCCTTCTTTGGTAATAAACATGCGAAAATCCCTTTAAAAAAAACAACAACAACAACAACAACACTTCATTGAGTTCTTTTGTGGAACAATACAAGCTCTCCACTCCCTTCACCCTTTATTTTAACCAGCCCCACCAGGCCAATCCACTCCCCACCGGACCTATTCATCAATTATCGCTGCATCCTTGCCATCGCTCTGACATCACAGCACACAAGTAACTTCCATATACTCTTAATTTAGTGTGGTAAATTAACAACTTAATTACTGGCCACTTTCAGGGGACAGTCCTTTCATTTGTTTAATCTTAACAGATAATAGGCTATACTATTGTTTTCTTTTTAGTCTTTTCTTTCAATGGCTTTCATTAACCGTCACATTAATGAAAGCCATTGAAAGAAAAGACTAAAAAGAAAACAATAGTGTTGTTTGTTTTGTGTTGTTTTATTAGTATGTGTATTTGTTTCTGTCATTTAGTAGTGTCGTATTGTTTAGTTCTGGTAATAAAGAGCTTCATTGGAAGCTGGACAAATATTCAAGTAAGGTTGTGTAGTAATTCTGGATAAATGCTTTTGAATCCATATGAGCATATTTCCTTCTATACATATGGCCAGTTTTGCTGATTTCTTTAAAGAGGTTTTACTTTGATTATGTTTATTACTGGAGTTGTAGTTAAATGTGCTTTTAAATGTCAGTTAAATGTCGACAAAACATTAGAAGACACGTCTTTGTATAATGAAGTTAATTTCAGTATGACAGCAATTACAACCTCAATAATAAACATACACACAGTGTTAATAAAAAAAACTTAATATGATCAATTCCGTAAAAGTACAAATGGCTGAGCTACTTCATTGAATATGAAGCTATAGGTGTATAGCCCTTGCTATCCTGTTAAACACATAAAGAGCATTACCATGTGAGAGAAAAGTCTGTCATTTCAACAATAAATTAAAATAATTATAGAATAAATTTCATAATATGATAGAGAATAAAATAATTATTTCATGTAGTATATTGAAAGTAGTTCAAACTTGATTCTCAAATTATTCTCAAAATATTACAGCTTTGTGTTAAAGTTATGTGCATTTTCTCAATAGTTTAATATCTTGCCAAATTATGATTCAGCCTTGTATTGTGATATTTTCTTCATAGAATTACCATGTTTGTCATATTATAAATTATTTTCTCAACACTAACATTGTCATAACATTACAACTTTTTTATTAAATATTGACTCCAGAGTGTCCATTTTCTGTGGATCATGGAATGCTGAGTGCAAGTGATCACAGTTACCTATTCATATTTAGAATTCTGTAGTCATGTTAAAGGATACAGGCACCAACTAGAGTATATTTGATTTTAGTGAAGAGGCGTACAAAGAAATCCACAAACAGGCCCACCTGAAAGAGATATGATGGTGACATTTTTTGTTCATCTGCAGTTTGCTGAAATCTATAAAAACAAACAAAGATCAAGGATGCACCTACCAGACCCACTGTGACCCCGATAGCAAACACCATTATCCACCGAACTGCCTCATACTTTTTGGCTTTCTAGTGGCAGATAAAAATATATATATATATATATATATATAAAAACATCTGACACAAAATATCCCAAACTGAGAATGGAAACCATATAGGAATTGCTTTGATATTGATGCTTTAAATATGATTATTTCATTTCTAAATTTAACTCAGAACTCTGAGTAGTTTTCCTGAAATTGCACTGATCTTTGTCCAAATGTTTCAACAGTAAAAAGGAACAGATACAAAACTCATCAGTTTGTGCAATTGTAAATAGGGGCATTTAATTTTTATACAGTCAACATCATCTTGATTATGTTTGCTTCCACAGTTACTGATTAATTGTGTATATTTGATGCATACATATAATTACAGACACATTTATATTGTATTACCTTGTTGTCCATCCCTTCCACAACCTCCACATAGGGCTCACTGATGCAGCAGTCATAATCCAAGCTCTGTTAGGGTAACAATAAAAACACTTTAAATATTTTTGATTTGATACACTTTATTAATCCCCGAGGTGAAATGTCTTCACTACAGCAGGGGGGCTCTCAGGGGGGAGATGCTGCAGCAGGCTGCCACTAGCGCGGCGCCAGGTAACCTGACCTGAGGTGCATGTTTTTGGATGATGGGAGGAAGCCGGAGAACCCGGAGAGAACCCACGCAAGCACAGGGAGAACATGCAAACTCCGCACAGAAAGGCCCAGGACCGGATTTGAACCCGGAACCTTTTTTTGCTGTGAAGTGACAGTGCTAACCACTGCACCACCGTGCCGCCCTAAATATTGCCTGGATCACACATCCATTGGCTCTTAACTGCACCAAGCACAGTATGAACACATGTAGAGGCTGAATATTTTTCTCAGAATAATAGTTTTAACAGGCTTCTTACCTCATAGTCTTTCCTGGGTAGAATTTCATCTTCTTCATCTCGGATTTCACCGAGGATTGTCTGGGGGAAACAAAACCAAGAAAGAAAAATCCAAATATAGTATAAATAAAGTAATACAAACACAATACAGCAGTGACATTTTACTCAAATTAAAGACAGCGTCAGACTACAAGACCAGCTGAATACTAATTCACACCTCAGACACTTTGGATTTAATCCTTAATATAGTCACAGTGATATAATGGTTATTGGTTAGAAAACACCCCTGGCTCTATTCAGAATAATGTAGAATTAAAGTTGAATATTGTGAATACGTAAACACCTAACAGAGAGTAAGCAAAAATATGTTCAATGCACCGTATGGTCTTCAAAACCTGAAGTGAAGAAAACCTATACAGTACTGAATTAAATGTAGACCAACTGTTGTACTGCTATTCAATTAAACATTTTGTTGGCACATAGGACAACATGTTATTTGCGTGTAATATGCATGCAAAGTTGAAGAAGGGACTCTGATAAAGCATAAAATGTCAAAAAGATAAGGGTCTCTATAGCTTAATTAAAAGGAGAACATTCCCTAAATGAAGGCTTTGTAAACAGGATGTAGTTCAAGGGCTTTTTCAACATAAGATCTCGGAAAAACAGCACGCATTGTATATAGCCCATTACATAGGCTATTGCCTAGATGCCTGTTATGCATTGTGAAGTGATTTGAGATCATTGTTGCTTGCTCGCAAAAGATTCAATACTACACAACACGGTGACTGAGCAGCAGGGTGGAGCAAGCAAGCCAGGCACTGACGAGAGCCAAGGAGAAATTCCGAAATGAGATCATAATACAATCAACAGATCACAACTTTTCCCAATTATTCTTTATTTTCGTACCAGTTCCTCTGGTGTCCGTGTCTCCCCTTCTCTGCAGCAACATTGGCAACAAAAACAGTTACCACAACACGCCATCTTCGTTGTTGTGTCATGCTCCCTTCAGTGCCCACAGTTAAACGGGAAAGAACATTTAAAATGAAAAAAAATTAAACTCCCTGAAAAATAAATGTAGTAGGTAGAACATCGGATAACTTAATTGACAACAAATAGCCTAAGACACTGGAGCTGTGTCCTCAAATTGTGTTCATAACATTGCCTCTACACTAAAAATGTATAATTCCCATGACAAGTAAATGCAGCAAACCTAGTCGCGTGCTGATGCGACGCCAAAGGTGGATAGTTCCTCTAAACTGTTAAAACTGCGTATAATTTACGCATAAATCTATATTCTGAAATAAACCAATCCTAAGCTTTTTTTTATTAAATGTATGCATAGCGGGTAAAGTAGATATCACACTACATAACCTTATGATAGTGCTCAGAAATCCATTTTATTTGGTTGGAGCTCTTTGTATAAATGATTTTGAGCCCCCAAAATACAGGGATAGTTCATGCTGTATTTGGGGGCAGTAGGAAATCCATGAAATGTCCAATGATCTCTTTGACAACTATATTAACAACCACGTAGTATTAAGTAGTGAGCTACTTAGCAATGATCTGTTTTTACAACATTTTGGGAACATGATTAAAGTGTTATAAAATGTGATTTTTTTTTAAATTATTATTATTATTTTTTATATATATATATATATATTTTTATGTTTCTTTAGAATGATAGTCCGCGTCAGGCCTCATAACATTATTACAAAATCGCTTTATACAAACACTCCACAAAGGAGAAGTGAACAATCGATTGCTTGCATCTGTTGTGCATAAACTGCAAGTTTCCCCTTACAAAGTGAATGCAACAGTCTTGTCACGTCCGCCACGTTGCGTCGGATTCTGGGGGGTATTCAGTTTACGTTTCCCACGTTGTAGTAGATCCTGTTCTGTGTTGAATGGGAGTCTGGGACAACTGCAGCAGGAAGACAGCTGACGCAGTTAGGTGAGTGAAAGACGCCTTTGTTTGCTTTATTTTTCCAACGTAAACAGAACGCATCTCGGTTCAGCAGTCTTAATGTACTAGAACAAAGCTTTACTTAACATAGAGTTACTTCTGTGTTTCTCTGCTACTTTAATCATCTATTGTTTCGTGAGGCACGTTCGTAGCTGTGCTCTGCCAAGACAGCTAGCAGGCTTAAAAGCTTTTTTGCAACTTTCGCACTACTCCGTGCACGTGCGTAGTATACTTTCATGAGGTCACTGTAACCAGAGTTATTACCAACATCTATTCAATTATATCTTGTTTATATAGCGCCAACAGATAAACAGGCAGACAGATGGATAGGCAGACACAAAGACACAACTGTACATAGGCTACATAAATAAAGACCTTTCTTCTCATTCTTTAGTGCGTCATAAATTCCCCAAATTGCCTCAAATACTGTGTACTGGGGCAGTGTTTTGTGAGCGGGATGAAAGATATTCTAGCTGCACTTTGTCACAATGTTGATGTGGTTTGGGATTTTCTTTTGTTCACGTGGGCCAATTTGAATGATTTCTGTCCAGTACAGCCTAAAAAGTGAAGCCAGAAGGATTGGGAGGGATTTCTTGCACAGGTTTTGCAGACAACCCTGTGTTCCTGTACTTTCCAAAGGGGACCTATTAAGGCCTGCTACAGATGCACTGTGTTAATAGAATAATTTTTACACAATTCTTGATTTTTCCAGCTCTGATCTGTCTGATCCAGATTATTTCTAAACACTGACATTCTCTGTTGTAAGTAATGTGTATGAATGCACGAGTCACTTTTGTAAAAGAACATTGACATTCTAAGCATCTTTGGAATTATTTGTTGTTATTATTCCAGCTGCACAATGTGCATTCACACTTTGTGAATAGCAAAGGTTACATTCTATAGTAGAGAAAACTAAACTCTCTCGTTAGGCTTTGGTTACGGTATCTAAACTGCCAAAAATGTGTTTATGGTATATTTTTAGATGCAGTGTACTCCGGTGGCAGTAAGGAATTGGCAAAGGTTGGCTACTTCTATATTTGGGGTAAACCACCACCTGTTTGAGGAATGCAAGGGTGACAGTGCTGTCAGATATCCAAGTCGTAAATAGGATATCATGGTCGTTCTTTATTAATCCCAATTTTCACAAAGCATATATTTGTTGAAGTTCAGTTTTGAAAAAACATTCTAATACCTTCCTAACTGGCCAAAAGTAAGATCTGCAAGGGTGACAGAAGTCTCATCTTTTTTTGTTTTGTTTCCCTTCAGCAGATCATCTTTGAGACTACATACAAATGCATGCAATAGCTTAGCCACAACCTGTGGGTTGTACTGGTATGCATATGCAAATTATAACATGTATGTGTCTGGGGTAAATGTCTTGCCAGAAAACCCCACGTCCCCTACCATCAAACATGGCATGGAGAAAAATAAAATAGGATTTCTTTATTTTATTTTTTTGTATCTAACTTACAGTGGGTACGGAAAGTATTCTGACCCCTTTAAATTGTTCACTCTTTGTTTCATTGCAGCCATTTGCTAAAATCAAAAAAGTTCATTTTATTTCTCATTAATGTACACTCAGCACCCCATCTTGACAGAAAAAAACAGAAATGTAGAAATTTGTGCAAATTTATTAAAAAAGAAAAACTGAAATATCACATGGTCATAAGTATTCAGACCCTTTGCTCAGTATTGAGTAGAAGCACCCTTTTGAGCTGGTACAGCCATGAGTCTTCTTGGAAATGATGCAACAAGCTTTTCACACCTGGATTCGGGGATCCTCTGCCATTCTTCCTTGCAGATCCTCTCCAGTTCCGTCAGGTTGGATGGTGAACGTTGGTGGACAGACATTTTCAGGTCTCTCCAGAGATGCTCCATTGGGTTTAGGTCAGGGCTCTGGCTGGGCCAGTCAAGAATGGTCACAGAGTTGTTCCGAAGCCACTCCTTTGTTATTTTAGCTGTGTGCTTAGGGTCATTGTCTTGTTGGAAGGTGAACCTTCGGCCCAGTCTGAGGTCCAGATCACTCTGGAAGAGGTTTTCTTCCAGGATATCTCTGTACTTGGCCGCATTCATCTTTCCTTCAATTACAACCAGTCGTCCTGTCCCTGCAGCTGAAAAACACCTCCATAGCATGATGCTGCCACCACCATGTTTCACTGTTGGGATTGTATTGGGCAGGTGATGAGCAGTGCCTGGTTTTCTCCACACATACCGCTTAGAATTAATGCCAAAAAGTTCAATCTTGGTCTCATCAGACCAGAGAATCTTATTTCTCATAGTCTGGGAGGTCCTTCATGTGTTTTTTGTCAAACTCTATGCGGGCTTTCATATGTCTTGCACTGAGGAGAGGCTTCCGTCGGGCCACTCTGCCATAAAGCCCCGACTGGTGGAGGGCTGCAGTGATAGTTGACTTTGTGGAACTTTCTCCCATCTCCCTACTGCATCTCTGGAGCTCAGCCACAGTGATCTTTGGGTTCTTCTTTACCTCTCTCACCAAGGCTCTTCTCCCACGATTGCTCAGTTTGGCTGGACGGCCAGGTCTAGGAAGAGTTCTGGTCGTCCCAAACTTCTTCCATTTAAGGATTATGGAGGCCACTGTGCTCTTAGGAACCTTGAGTGCTGCAGAAATTATGTTGTAACCTTGGCCAGATCTGTGCCTTGCCACAATTCTGTCTCTGAGCTCCTTGGACAGTTCCTTCGACCTCATGATTCTCATTTGCTCTGACATGCACTGTGAGCTGTAAGGTCTTATATAGACAGGTGTGTGCCTTTCCTAATCAAGTCCAATCAGTTTAATTAAACACAGCTGGACTCCAATGAAGGAGTAGAACCATCTCAAGGAGGATCAGAAGAAATGGACAGCATGTGAGTTAAATATGAGTGTCACAGCAAAGGGTCTGAATACTTATGACCATGTGATATTTTAGTTTTTCTTTTTTAATAAATTTGCACAAATTTCTACATTTCTGTTTTTTTCTGTCAAGATGGGGTGCTGAGTGTACATTAATGAGAAATAAAATGAACTTTTTTGATTTTAGCAAATGGCTGCAATGAAACAAAGAGTGAAAAATTTAAAGGGGTCTGAATACTTTCCGTACCCACTGTATCTATCCATTACAAGTTAGACTTGTAATAAGTCTAACTTGCTTTTTTTTTCAATTCATAAAGAAAAAATGAATAAAGGATTTTGCATGAGACCAAAATCTGACCGTTCTTTTTTTAATTCTGTTTGTTTTTGTTTTTTGATTCCGACAGTACAAAAGGTTTCTTGAAAGCTCTCGTTTCAAATGGAAAGACAATTGCCTGAACAGTGGGCTTTTTTAATTTAGTTGCAAATGATATTCAATAAGTATTGGCAGAAAAAACTAAAACTTTTCCTCATTGTTTCATTTTTGTGTTTTGAGAAGAAAAGGGATTATACTTTAGTACATGCATGGAGAGACAACAAACATTAACATAAAATAACGAGGTAGAAGTTATAAAGACAATGGGCTGCAGTGGTGGCACATAAATGAATCTAGATTTAGAGAGACAGGAGAGAGCCTTAATAGTGCATGATGAAAGTCCTAAAGCAGCCTGGGCTTATAATAGCATAACTAAAGGATGGTATAGGTTCATCTAAGCTTGCCCTAACTATAAGCTTTATCAAAAAGGAAAAGTTTTAAACCTAATGTTCCACATTTTATTAATATTGCTTAGATGAAAGAAAGCTGTCCTCAAGGCTTCCTAGAGTTGAAGAACATATTTTTGTCCAACATTACTGCAAGATTCCCCACAGTGGTGCTATAGGCCAAGGAAATGTCAACCAGGGTACTTGTGTGGTTGGATAAAGAATTTCTAAGATGTTTAAGACCAATTACAGTAACTTCAGTTTTTTTCTGGATTTGGAGGAAAAAAAATACAGGCCATCCAGGCTTTATGTCTTTTAGGGCTATGTTCAAACTGCAGGCAAATGGGAGGCATTTCTCAAATCAGATCTTTAATAGAGAATAATGTCTGTTCTGTTATTTGCATTGACCAGATTGAATTTGGTTAGTCCAGGCATCCCCAACTTATCTGCATATGTTGCTGTGATAACAATGTACGCACAGCTACTAATTGAGAAGCTGCTGGCACGGGAGAGGAAGTGTATTTCGGCTTCTGTCCGAGGACTGTTGTTGTTGTTGTTATTGTGCTCCATAATAATAAAATTTCCATTCTACGATAACTCAGTCATTCTGAAAATGACATTGTCATTGTGTGTTGTGTTGTGAGTGACGCAAGAAATCAGATTTGAGTCACCAGAGCGTCCGGACTGAGACGCACCTGAAGAAATCTGATTGGAATCGTATTTCAAACCACTGTGGTTTAGATTTGATTTCCAAAAATCACATTTCAACTGTCTTTTTGCTGTGCAGGCTTTCAAAAATCAATCTGGATACACTCTAAATGTGACGAACAATGGATTTGGGCTGTAGGTCTGAACAGGACTTTAGACATTCTTGAAGTTTGACTAACTGATTGGTTTCATAGATCATTTGCAACTTTCACCAGTGCTGTTTCATTGTTATGATGCTCTCTAAAGCTTGAATGAAGATCTTTTAACAAACCATTCCTGTGTAAATACATAAAAACAGAATTGATTTGCGATGGCTTCTAAAGATTTCAGGAATAAAGGGCACATTGGATATACAGTGGGGTGAAAAAGTGTTTGCCCCCTAAACCTAATAACTGGTTGGGCCACCCTTAGCAGCAATAACTGCAATCAAGCGTTTGCGATAACTCTTTTCCAGCTGTGGAGGAATTTTGGCCCACTCATCTTTGCAGAGTTGTTGTAATTCAGCCACATTGGAGGGTTTTCCAGCACCAACCACCTTTTTAAGGTCATGCCACAACATCTCAATAGGATTCAGGTCAGGACTTTGACTAGGCCACTCCAAAGTCTTCATTTTGTTTTTCTTCAGCCATTCAGAGGTGGACTTGCTGGTGTGTGTTTTTTTTAGATCATTGTCCTGCTGCAGAACCCAAGTTGGCTTCAGCTTGAGGTCATGAACAGATGGCCAGACATTCTCCTTCAGGATTTTTTGGTAGACAGTGTTGGACTTGGGCTCCTGCTAGTACAAAGCCAATATGTGTCAGCCCCCAGTCCTGCGTGTTCTTTAATGAGGCAATAGGAGAATATGTCAGGCTTCAAGATATTTATTTAACAGCAACAGAATAACCAGTTTACAGAGCTCTGGGTCCAGACTATGTTTCCCTGACCGCAACAGAGTATGTGTCAGTTCACGAAGTCTGATCTCCTGACTTTCCCTGACCCAGTCTTCTTATAGTCCAGACACCAAAAAGTCATGTGTATTGATGTATCCTTTGTTGGTTGGTGGAGGTGGTGGTTGTCTTCCTTCACCCCCTGGAGTCCTCCAGACAGCCGTCTGTTCCTGTTAATGCCTCAAAGAACAACAGTATGTGACCCCACAGGTTGCAGACCCCCTCCCGTGACCTTTTGGTTTTACACAGTACCTCAAAGAGAAACAGAATATGACCCCAAAGGTTGTAGACCTCCTCCTGTGACCTTTTGGTTTGGCCCAGCAGTATCACTCTCATTTACATACACAGCCTTTTGTCTACACCTTAGGATTAGTAGTTGATAATACGACCTATATACAAGTAATATGATATGGCATATATATATATGTTGTATTATTGTAAACATAACCTAGCACAGAATCGCACAACAGTAGAATTCATGGTTCCATTTATCACAGCAAGTCTTCCAGGTCCTGAAGCAGCAAAACAGCCCCAGACCATCACATTACCACCACCATATTTTACTGTTGTTATGATGTTCTTTTTATGAAATGCAGTGTTACTTTTACGCCAGATGTAATGGGACACACACCTTCCAAAAAGTTCAACTTTTGTCTCGTCAGTCCACAGAGTATTTTCCCAAAAGTCTTGGGGATCATCAAGATGTTTTCTGGCAAAAATGAGACGAGCCTTAATGTTCTTTTTGCTCAGCGGTGGTTTTCGTCTTGGAACTCTGCCATGCAGCCATTTTTGCCCAGTCTCTTTCTTATGGTGGAGTCATGAACACTGACCTTAAATGAGGCAAGTGAGGCCTTTGGATGTTGTTGTGGGGTCTTTTGTGACCTCTCGGATGAGTCGTCGCTGCTCTCTTGGGGTAATTTTGGTTGGCCGGCCACTCCTGGGAAGGTTCACCACTGTTCCATGTTTTCTCCATTTGTGGATAATGGCTCTCACTGTGGTTCGCTGGAGTCCCAAAACTTTAGAAATGGCTTTAGAACCTTTTCCAGACTGATAGAGCTCAATTACTTTCTTTCTCATTTGTTCCTGAATTTCTTTGGATCTCGGCATGATGTCTAGCTTTTGAGGATCTTTTGGTCGACTTTACTTTGTCAGGCAGGTCCTATTGAAGTGATTCCTTGATTGAGAACAGGTGTGGCAGTAATCAGGCCTGGGTGTGGCTCGAGAAATTGAACTCAGGTGTGATAAACCACAAGTTATGTTTTAACAGGAGGGGGAAAACACTTTTTCACACAGGGCCATGTGGGTTTGGATTTTTTTTTCTCCCTTAATAATAAAAACCTTCATTTAAAAACTGGATTTTGTGTTTACTTGTGTTATCTTTGACTAATATTTAAATTTGTTTGATGATCTGAAACATTTAAGTGTGACAGACATGCAAAAAAATTGGAAATCAGGAAGGGGGCAAACACTTTTTCACACCACTGTAAATCAAAATTTTCCTAACTAGCCTGGGTCAAGAGTCCGCTTTTTAAGCCAAGGTTTAAAACCAGCAACCTTAAAAAAAGTCTGTGCTGCCTGTTGATGGATGGATGAATGGATGGGTGGGTGGGCGGGCGGGCGGACGGACGGATGGAAGGAAAAAATAATTTAATTGTGGGCCAAGAACAAAAGGATTACCAAATACAAAATCAATTGATCAATAGATGAATAAAATAAAAAGTGCACTAAAAACTAGGGGTGGTTCTGAAAATGATTATGAAAAATCAGGGTATTTTTGCAGTAATGATATTCTTGATGATATGACAAAATACTGAAACGTATTTTATTATAAATTTTGATAGCACAATTTCCACAAAGTAAGTTTTATGTCATCTTAAACATAACATTATGCCCTCAAATCTTGATATAATGATTTATTATCTCGCCCTGATGTATGACATCATTTTGAAGAGGATTTAGTCTAAATATCTTAAATTAGTGACTGAACAGAGACATTTTGTTTTGTGTCTTCATTTTAGTATAATTTGCCATCATGGTGAACCAGGTCCAGCCAGGGGATGGTAGCTGGCAGTCTTTTAAGAGCGACTCCAGTGGGGCCAGCAACAGCGGCGGGGAGAGCTCCAAGGAAAGCTCCAGATGTTCCACACCTGTCCTGGATGCAGACCGGTTGGACAGACTGCGGGACAAGATGCGGAGGCGAATGGAGTCCGGAGACTGTTGGTTCTCACTGGAATTCTTTCCTCCCCGCACAGCCAGTGGAGCTGTAAATCTCATCTCAAGGCATGTGAAATCCAATTTTATATACAGATATATTTATGATGTGTTTTAATTTAGCAAACCCTGTGCATTAGCAAAAGTTGGGCACAATTACATAGTCAAAGGATTGGATGAAAAGTTATAAAGCTTGGCGGCATGGTGTTGCAGTGATTAGCACTGTCGCCTCACACCAAGAAGGTCCAGGGTTCGAACCATAACTGAGGCAAGGGCCTTTCCGTGTGGAGTTTGCATGTTCTCCCCATGCCAGTGTGGGTTCTCTGCTGGTACTCCGGCTTCCTCCCATCATTCAAAAACATGCATGTCAGGTTAATTGGTGGTAATTGCCTGTAGGTGTGAATGAGAGCAAGTCTGTCTGTGTTTGCTCTGTAAAGGACCTGTCCAGGGTGTATCCTGCCTTTGCTCAAAGTCAGTTGGGATAGGGTCCAGCTCCCCTGTGACCATGGTAAATGGTCTGTACTTGATCACCTTTCGGTCTCAAAGCGCTTTAACATAGTTTTCCATTCACACACTAATGAGACAGATCACCATGCAAGGTGCTGCCATCAGGAGAACATTCACCACCGATGGTTCAACTTAGGGTTCAGTGTCTTGCTCAAGGACACTTAGGCATGTGGACAGGAGGAGCTGGGGATTGAACCACCAACCTTCCGATTAGTGGTCAACCCACTCTACCAACTGAGCTACAGCCTCCCTTCCATCCCTACCATGTTGAAGATAAAGTGGGTATGGCTGAATGGATAGGTCTTAGCACAATTGCTACATACTTTGGCAGCAAACTAGGTCCTCCAAGATGTTTTTTTTATAATCCTTATGGCGAAACATTACAGAGCTTAGTTATTGTGACCCATTTTAATACAGCTGAAGTTCTAAAATAGAGGGTTACTGAAAGGACAAGATTAGCGTCAAGGTAAATCAACATAGTATTTTTGTGAACCACTTGAGAATTGTCTATATTCCTACCAAACAACACCGGGACCATGTCTTTTGAGCATGTCATTTTTCTACAGATTTGACCGTATGGGTTCCGGAGGGCCCCTTTTCATTGATATTACCTGGCACCCAGCAGGGGACCCAGGCTCAGACAAGGAAACCTCATCCATGATGATTGCTAGCACAGCAGTTAACTATTGTGGCCTGGAGAGCATCCTCCACCTGACCTGCTTCAACCAAACCAAAGAGAAGATTTCTTCCTACTTGGCCAAAGCAAAGCACCTGGGCCTCAAAAACATCATGGCACTAAGAGGAGGTAGGAGAGGGGACATTTGCACTCCTTTGTGATAACTGTAACTTTACCCAGAGTATAAAGAGTAGAAAACTGTTGTTTAAAGTAGAAGATTGGAGATGAAGATTTTTATTTTTATTAAAACAAATGTTGGTTAAGTCACTAACTGTTGCCGAATGAGGTAACATAATGGTTATTGAGCCTGTGGCCCACTGATTAAAGCTTTGCATTTCAGTATTTCAAACTTGGCAAGCTGGGTGTTGTTGGCGGCATTCTCAGAAAAAATCTAAAGCAAAGCACAGTTAGTTTCCATTATCCAGTGATTGTTCCACTTAAGGTAGTAGGCAGAGCTAACGCAACAGACTAGCTCTTCAATTGTTCTTCAACTCGCTCTCCACCTGCCACCGACTGAAATAACATGGATCTGTGTAAAGTGAGAACAACATAGCTACAATTTCTACTTTACGCTATAGGTGCTACCTACAGAACAAACTGGAGAGAGACAAGATTTGGTAAATTTATACCTGCAGTGTAGCATGTTTGTCTTCCCCCTCTGCTTGTTAGAATAATTATAAAACTCTGTCAACATGTGGGTAACTTCTTGGCTCTGCTGTAGCCTTCCCCGTCACTGCTGTTGAGGCTGTAAAATGGATAGGTGGTGGATAAATTAAATTAAAACCATCACAACTCTTACGAAATGACACACTTCACTATCAGATCCATTCTGTTTGTTAACATAGCAGAAAAAAACAGCATGATTGGATTATTTTATTCATATTCAAGTTAGTATAGGGCTAAACCGTAAGTTTGCCAGCTCTGCCTATAAAAGTCTCTGATGCACATTCTCTCCTCATAAAACACTTCATGGGAATGACTCTGATCCTGCTCATTTGTTTGTAGATTTATTTGCCAGATGAGGTGTAATAATCTGATATGTCCACAGACCCAGTGGGAGCAGACTGGGAGGATGAAGAGGGAGGCTTCAACTATGCCATTGACCTTGTAAAACATATTCGATCAGAGTTTGATGACTACTTTGACATTTGTGTTGCTGGTATGTTCTCCACCTCCAGATCATGAGTAGATAGTTTTAATGGAACTCCACTTGAATTATATTTTACTAATTCAAATTTGTGTATGCGTGTCCAGGGTACCCCACAGGTCATCCTGAGGCAGAGAGCTATGAAGAGGATCTCAGGCACCTAAAGGAGAAGGTGGATGCTGGAGCAGACTTTGTCATCACCCAACTGTTTTTCAGGGCAGACACTTTCCTAAAGTTTCTGGATGACTGCAGGGCAATTGGTATCTTGTGTCCCATCCTACCTGGAATCTTCCCCATTCAGGTAACAAACTGCTTCTTCTAGGAACAGGAATACTGTTATTATTGTCATAAAAAAAAAAAAAAAATACAGGTTGATTACCAATGGGCTCACTGGGAAACGCTCCAAGAAAACCAGTCACCCAGTCCTAAAACTTAAAGAAACAATTTTGAAACCTTGTTATATTTGTTTTGAATTGTTTGGTAAAGATAACATAAATAATATTGTTCATGTTGCTTTGATTAACAGTTTATATACAAAATGTTAAAGAACACTGTTTAGATTGTTTGGCTGTAAATGTGGGAAGTAAAAAAAAATAATTTAGTTTTACTGTGAAAAGCGTCAACAGGAAGTGCTTTTATTTTGAAGTGCCAGGAAGTAACATGCTCTGTGGCTTCTTGTCATTAATGTGAGATGGTACGATGAACAAGATGTCAGGTGCAAAGCGCATTCTTTTCACGGTGTTCCTGTTTGTAATACTGCAGTTTGGACAGTAAAGTGTTCCGTTTGAACAAAACGTGTCTTGATCCTCATGAGAAGCTTCCACTTCACAACAATATTCATTTTTACTTTTAATATTGTTGGCTTTGACCTAGTTTTAATTGCTTGCATTTCTAGTTCGGGTTTGTATATGTTATTGTTGTTCTGGCCATCACCTTTGGTTGTGTTTTTGTTCACTTTCTTTTTTTGAACTATTATTTAGACTTTTATTAATCTCACAATGGGGAAATTATTAACTAATCAAAATGTAGCTGATTGCCCTACATTTGCAGTAGTAATATTTTTTATTAGTGAATATGTTCCTCATTACCTCATTTTTTTTTCCGTTTTGTCACACAAGGAGAATATATAATGTGCTCAATAATATTATTGAGCACATTTTTCATTTTAAATTTAATCTGCCCACAAAATGATGTGAAAATATGACCAGGAGTCACATATTTGGCTAAAAACACTGGCTCTCTTGGCTCCCTCTGTTGGTGATACCACACACCAGGGGCGGACTGAGACAATAATTCAGGCCAGGAATTTAACCAGGCAACTTTGTTCACGCTGAACACTAGGTCGCTAATTCTGTAGGCTAACTGTCAGGTGTAGCAGACTAGTTGTACAAATGGCCACTTTGTTCATCTGTGAGGAAAATTGTCCAGATTACAAAATGCAAAACCTTGGGACTGATCAAGAAGTTGCCACTCTGGATACTGAGTTGGTATGTTATTGCAATCAGTGCACCCTCAAAAATTCTCGAGGAATACACCAATCAGAGGACATAAAAAGGTACAAGCAACACACAAAATAGTTTACCTACATTTTGACTGAGATACAGAATTAGCTCAAATTTTCAATGACTATCTTTATATTCAAGCATGAAACTTAACATAAAAAAAACGTGACACACAAACACACATTCACTGAAATTGAAGCTACAACTGTGTAAGTTTATTATAAAAGTTTTTTGACTAACCTGGTCCTTTAATGGTGAACATGTCACTTATTTTGCAGCATTTAGCTACATCTGTGGCACCTTTGTCTTTTTATATTCTGCCTCTGCTCCTTTCCTTTTCTCCTGATCATTCATTTAGCCAGGTGACTTGTCTTAGATGTTATGGTAGAGCGGTAGAAAGAGTTTATGGTTCCTGTTGTGTGAGCAGAGCGACATAATGACGTTGTTTTTGATGACTCACATCAGCTGTGTACCATCGTGCTTTCCTTGGATGTTGAAGGCAAGACCCATGCTGCTTGGACTGGCGGGTCATGCCTTTACCATGCCTTTGCCATGCTTTTGCAGGCCACCGGGAAATGTCCTGATGCTTCAGACTGCCAGTCAGCATGTGCCACACTCTGTCTTCATGTTGTTTTTTCCAGTTTAAGTGACATTTTTGGATAAAACACTGTAACAGTCCCCAAGTCCAAAAATTGTTGGTGTGTATACACATCCAGGGAGTTCCAGGAAAATCAAGATCATCTGAAGACAGAAGAGGAAAATGTCAAAGGGTGGCGAGAAAAGATGTCCACTTTCTTGTTAGACACAGCCAATCATATCACCGTATATCAATCCTTTCAGCGTATAAAATTCTACCGGAATCTTTGGTCTTTTGGTCTTTTGACTGTTTTTGGTGAAGATGGAGTTTCAAAAGACAGCAGGGTGCTTCCCCTGGGTTTGAGTAGCTTCAGGTCTGACATGCTTGGTGATACTTGGCTTGAGTTGTGTAGGGGTCCCCTTCCTCTTATTACCCCAACCAGTCAAGGCAGATGATTGCCAACCTTTGAGCTTGATTCCCTTGGAGGTTTCACCTTCCTTTTAAATGTGAGGTTTTTTTTCTGACTGTTGGAGTATTTTTCCACATTAAAAGGGAATTTGTTTTTCATCTTGGTATTGCTCATGTGAGACTTGTTTGGTTCCTCTCTATAGTGTTGTATGGTTGTTTTGTATGGACTTAACTATGTTAAGTGCATTGAGATAACTTGTGTTTTCATTTGGCACTGTATACATTTAAAAAAAAATTGAATTCATTTGAATCCACAGAAAATATTCACTCATGCTTTTAAATGCTTCATAAACTGAAGATGTAGTGAAGCCAAATCCTTATCTGCAGCTAACCAGTGTGTGTGTAGCCTAAAGAAATGGGAATAGTTTATATTGTACACAGGAATAAAGCTACTTTATCCTGTTCATCTCCAGGGCTACCAGTCTCTGCGTCAGCTTGTCAAGCTGTCAAAGCTTGAGGTACCAGAAGAGATCACCAAAGTCATCGAACCCATCAAAGACAATGATGCTGCTATCCGTAACTATGGAATCCAACAGGCAGTAGAGATGTGTCGTGTGCTGCTGGACAGTGGCAAGGTACCAGGCCTCCACTTCTACACACTGAATCGAGAGGTAGCGCCAATGGAGGTGCTCCGACAACTGGGAATGTGGATTGAAGACCCCAGGTAAGTCAAACAAACACATTTATGCTATTCGCTGAAGTGCGAAGTAGTCGAGGAGTTTTAGTAAACAAATGCAATTTAATCAGTTTCCTTTTAGTCAACAATATACTGTTCATATGCTGGGTAATTTCAAGATGTCTTCTTGAAACGTACTAGAAAAAGGATTAATATGCTTCCAACATAAACTTATAATATTTATATAAAATGAGAATAACATCTACCAAATTGTACAATCACACACACACACACACACACACACACACACACACACACACACACACACACACACACACACACACACACACACACACACACACACACACACACACACACACACACACACACACACACACACACACACACACAAACATATACATACATACAGTACATACATACATACATGTATGAAGGCTCTCTGCTTGGCTTGAAGTGCTCTTTTGAGTTGAGCTGTGAGCCATGGGTTATCATTTGGGAAGAGTTTAAAAGTCTTTGTTGGTATCAGCATAGTCTCACACTATTGGATGTAAGAAGTTACGACAAACTGTTTGTGAAAACCTGCCAGTCACTACAGGCTGAAGCAGCCCTGCAGGCTCTGGTAGGTAGTGCTGAAAATCTCAGTCCTCTAAGCCTGACTGCCGGTGTTTGAGAGAATAAAGCTTTTTAATTTGTTCAGCTAGGCCTGTAGATAATTTTGAGTGTGTTTTTCAACTCAAGCGTCATTCCTCATCCTCATCTTTAGCTGAAGGACTGAGCCACCTGCTGTTTATAAAGCACCAGAGGTTTTATAGTCAAACACTGAAACAATTTAGTCACCACTCTTTTTCCAGCTGCTTTTCTCCTCTTGTGTTACATGTCACATATTGCTCATATG
Organism: Brachyistius frenatus; assembly: GCF_029030835.1. Taxonomy (NCBI): domain Eukaryota; kingdom Metazoa; phylum Chordata; class Actinopteri; family Embiotocidae; genus Brachyistius; species Brachyistius frenatus. The sequence continues at coordinate 6,055,576 of NW_027210615.1, forward strand.
TGGGCAGCCTATGACCAACTACAAACATGGACAAGTGTACTGGCAACAGAGCAGCATATTTTACAAACGAAAGAGCAAACTATAATCTTAGAAATATATGAAGAAATTAAGCCCATTATCTGCATAAGCTATAGCTGCCAAATAATGGAAGGATGTGCCAGCAAAAAATTGTCAATGGAGTCAATGCGTAGGTTTTGGAGCAGCATACAATGCCATGTATTACAACAACAGGGGTCTGTAGTAGAAGAGTCTGGGTGCTAAATTTGCCTGCCTGCAGTTCGGACCCGTTACCCATCAAAAAGGTTTGGCACATCATGACATGAAAAATAAGACAAATGATACCCCGAATTGTAAAGCAGCTGAAATCCTACATCGGGAAAGAATGGGACAACATTTCACTTTCAAAACTTGAGCAACTGGTCTCTTCACTTCCCAAACTTTTACAGATTGTTGTTAAAAGAAGAGATGATTCAACACTATTAAACATGTCCCTGTACAAAACTTTTGTAAGACAGTAAGAGCTGTTTGGTTATTTTCCATTATAGGGGCTCATGCGAATAAGGAGAAAGATTCCTGCCACGACTATTGTGCTAGAATGTAATAGGTCAGAGACTAGGCCAACGCCAGTCTCTGACCTTCCATAGCCGAAGGAAGCCATGGGTGATATATACTGATATCAATCAGTATAAAAACTATGAAATTAAATATATGTCTCATAATATCCCTGTGGAAAGCCAGAGGTTTGTGATCTTTGAACATTGCCTCCTGCAGAGGCTCTCTCACTACCTGAGCATCGGGCTCCACTCGATCTTCTATAATATGCGACGACATTTTTTGAGAGAATTGTTTGGGCAGTAAGTGGTGTTTTTAAACATTTTAATCCTATATCTCGAACTTAACCTGCAGCATAAGTTACCACAGTGATGAATTGCGGTAAGAAGTGAACCACCTTCGTCATATTGAATACCTATTGTTAAAAACCTGAAGTAACCTTGCCAACTACAATTTCTGCTCCGTAGTACAGGCCTCAGGTCTCTCAAAAAGATCCTGATCAAGTTCAACTTGATTTGTGGAATAGGCACCTGCTCTTCACTTGCCTGGTATTATGACTGAAAGATGTTAAGTTTTTTTTAGAGCTTGTGTTTTTGTTCCAGGCGTCCTCTTCCTTGGGCAGTGAGTGCCCATCCCAAACGGAAGGTGGAAGATGTCCGACCCATCTTTTGGGCTTCCAGGCCTAAGAGCTACATCTACAGAACTCAGGACTGGGATGAGTTCCCCAATGGTAGATGGTAGGCTCGATTACACATAAACTAAACAGACACATGACAATTCACATCACAATATCTCTTTATCAGTTTCATTATTGATGCATATTATCTTGTGCAGAAATGATGAAAAGGTAAATTACTTTGTGTGAAGAGTTATGTATACCCTTGTAAAATGGTGAGTTCTGCTTTTGTCTTTAGGGGAAACTCCTCATCTCCAGCTTTTGGCGAGTTAAACGACTACTACCTGTTCTACTTAAAAAGCAAATCATCGAAAGATGCACTGCTGGAGATGTGGGGTGAGGAGCTGATGAATGAAGAGTGTGTCTATGAGGTCTTCACCTGCTACATCACAGCCAAACCAAACCAGAGTGGACAGAAGGTAGATAAGATGGAACACTAAATACAAAAATAAATAAATAATGAACCATAGGCAGCTTGCGCTTCTCATGTTTGTTGTTCTCCTGTGTGCTTCCCTAAAGTGAGTCTGTAGCTATATCTATCTATCTATCTATCTATCTATCTATCTATCTATCTATCTATCTATCTATCTATCTATCTATCTATCTATCTATCTATCTATCTATCTATCTATCTATCTATCTATCTATCTATCTATCTATCTATCTATCTATCTATCTATCTATCTATCTATCTATCTATCTATCTATCTATCTATCTATCTATCTATCTATCTATCTATCTATCTATCTATCTATCTATCTATCTATCTATCTATCTATCTATCTATCTATCTATCTATCTATCTATCTATCTATCTCCATCTATCTATCTATCCATCCATCCATCCATCCATCCAGATAGAGAGATATATATATAGATATATATATATATAGAGAGAGAGAGAGTATGAAAAAAATAATCAATTGTAGAAAATGAGTTATGTGGGTGAGAGAAGAAAGAGTATTTTGGCTGAGTTGGGTTTCTATATCTCAAAATATATCCTATATCTCTTATTATATTATATTAGCATTATAAAAAGTTGTGGATCAATTTGGTTGACTTAGGAGGTTAGGTGGGGGTGCTAGCACTGAGCTGATGAAATTCTCATCATCATAGTTAGGGGCATAGATATTTGCTAGTGTTACTGGTATATTATAGATTTTCCCAGTTACAATAATATACCTACCATTTGAGTCCGAAATGATTTCAGATGGGGTGAAAGGGATATGTTTATTAATTATAAATAGCAGTTCCACATGATTTGGAGTTAAACTTAGAATGAATATAACACGTGTCCTACCCAATTTTTGTGTTGTTCATGAGATTGGTTTTTGAGATGCAGAAAGACAAACATCTTCCCTAAGCTTTTTAAGGTGAGCTAGTATGTTTCCCAGTTTCCCAGTTCTATTCAAGTCCCTACAATTCCAGGTGACAAACTGTATCACGCTTTCTTCATCAGTCTTAGAGAGTCCCTTCATATATCTGTCTGTGTTCTATTTTTGTAAAGGATATGTATTTACACGATATCTTGGCATCCACGAAAAAGCAAATGAAGCGGATGGGAAGGGGGAAAAAGAAAACAAAATTGGGAAGGTAAAAAAGATAATTATACATACTGCACATACATACATTTTTAACAAAGATTGAACTCTTAGCTGTTCAACATTCCCAACAACCCAACCCACCCCCCACCACTTCCAAAACAGGTAGCAGGGAAAAAAGTGACAATTCCAAAGGCACATTGATCTTTTACGCAACTTTAGCTCCGAATTGGACTTGGTTCTTTGCTCCTCTGATAAATCTCTGTTTAAATCTCCTGAACCTCAGTTTGTTATTTAAAATAATTATTACAGCTTACCACAGGAGCTAGTACGAAAAAAAAAAGATAAACAAATGAAATATACATATATACATTTATGTAGATAGGTGTTAGGTCACTCTCAAATAACGATTTGCCATAAATCCAAAATATCTGCTTGTTAATTGTACAGTCCCCTGGGTCTTTTAACCAGTGACGGCTTTAAAGATTTGTAGAACATGGACAACAGGCAAGTGACTGGCTACCTTGCCATAAACTTTCTTCGGTCCATTGGTTATGTCGAACCCTGATTTATATATCTATTCATCTATATGAATAGAGGCATGGCATATGGGAAGGCACCATTAATGCTGAACAATATATACAGATTTTGGAGCAACATATGCTACCCAGACAACATCTTTTTTCAGGAAGGGACGTGCTTATTTCAGCGAAATATTGGCAAACCGCATTCTTCACGTGTTACAAAAACATGGCTTCGTAGTAGAATACTCCGGGTGCTAAACTGGCCTGTTCACAATCCAGACCTGTCACCCATTGAAAACTTTTGGTGAAACATGAAATAAAAAATACAACAAAGGACACTGTTGAAAATCTGAAATCGTATATCAAGTAAGTCATGAGTTTTAAAAGTTTTGGTAGCTATTTTATTTATCTTTGGACAGAACCCTGTTTCCCCATAGTTCCAGTCTTTATGCTGGCTAGGATAACTGTCCGTTATAGCAATTATTGTGTTGCGTTTAACTGTCATCAAATATATGACTTCATATCATGCTGATAGCAGGCTATGGTTTCATCTTCAAATAGGTGATGTGTTTGCCGTGGAATGATGAGCCTCTGGCCCCAGAGACCAACCTGCTGAAGGATGAGCTAGAGAAAGTGAACAGACGAGGTGTCCTCACCATCAACTCTCAGCCCAACATCAATGGCAAACCCTCCGCAGACCCTGTAGTAGGCTGGGGGCCTGCAGGGGGCTATGTTTTTCAGAAGGTAAAAACACTATTGGTCTTGTTTGTACCTTTGGATGAAGTGGTTAGGGAGCGTGCTGTATTTGTCTCATTTGGGGATATGCTATGATCTTCTCTTTGTTTAAAATACAGGCCTATCTTGAGTTTTTCACCTCCAGTGAGAATGTTACTGCTCTCCTTAAAGTACTGAAGAAGTATGAACCTCGTGTCAACTACCATATTGTTAATGTGCATGTAAGTTTGAACAAGAAGGACCTGTCATTCATTGATTGTGTGTGAATATATATGATTCAGATGTCATAATAAATATTTTGTGGGCAGGGCCGTAACTTGACCAACGCCCCTGAAATGCAGCCCAATGCTGTGACATGGGGGATCTTCCCTGGCAGGGAGATCGTTCAGCCTACTGTAGTGGACCCAGTCAGCTTCATGTCCTGGAAGGTAAGATAGATATTGTTCTGTTTTGCATGAATTCATGAATGTTCAACCTTATTCTGCTACCATGTAATTGGAGTGTTAAAGTCAAGACTTTTTATTTGCAGGCTTTGTGTTTACAATCAAAACAATTAAGTAATTTAGGTAAATGTTATTTATAGTCAAAAATATAATGGCAAAATTAATACATAGCTTGAATATGATTTTTATAATGAACCCACATGCATACAGTGTTTATTTAAACTTTTTTGAACCCTTTTAGAATTTCATCCAAAATGAACAGTTAATTTGAAGGTGACATTAATGGTATTATAATCAGGTGCGAGTGGGCACTGTTTAGTTCAGGGGTGGGCAAACTTTTTGGCTCAGGGGCCACATTGACTTTTAAAATTTGACAGACGGGCCGGGCCAGCACCAGATGCATACATATCAAACATAAACATAAAAAAGGCATTACAGTGTTAATACTTACATTCACTTTTAGTGGGAACAGTGTTGTTGATCACCCTTCTTTGCCAGTGCATCAAAGTCTGGTGTTAGTTTTGTTGTGGCAATTCTCAGAACAGATCTGAGGTGTTCATCACTCAACTGGGATCTGTGAGGTGCTTTGTTGGTGTTCATCACACTAAAAGTCTGTTCACACACGTACGTAGAGCCAAACAACACCAGCATCTTCTGTGCCATCTTCTGGATCAGGCCTGGCCAACCCGCGGCTCCCGAGCCGCATGCGGCTCTTTGCCTGGTTTCATGCGGCTCTTACGTTCATATCGAAGTTTGTGTTTGTGGTTTTTTTTTTTTTCTTTTAAAATCTTTTTATTGATTTTGCAAAATACTTTAGACAGAGAGGTAGGACAGGATTACCCCTCCAAAAAATTGGGATATACAGAATAGTACATTCAGTTGTCAGTCTCTTGGAGGCAATGTTTGTGTTTTTAATGTGCGTGTTTGCTTCGCTTGAGTTCAATACGGTATTTTCGTCAAACGCACATGTGCGTGAGATGAAAATACCGCAAAGTTTCCCAGTAGGGGCAAGATCGTTTGAGTAAACAATTTGTGTCCAGTTCGCTCTCAAAATGGCAGGAAAAAATGCACAGCAAAACAAAAATATGAAGATGAACACAGGACGTTTTTAACAGAGTGGGAGAGTTTATATTTTTTTGTTGAACGTAATGGCAAGCCATTCTGCCTTATATGTCAGGCGTCATTAGCGCATTTCAAAGCTTCAAATCTTCAGCGCCACTACAGCTCACTCCGTGCTAACATCGACCAGGAATTTCCAAAAGGGACTGAACTTCGCAAGCACAAGTTGGTCACTTTGAAAAGTCAGGCAGAAAAGCAGATACAGTTTCTCGGACCTCGAGTGGATTATGGATCTGGCCTTTTTGGTCGACATGCTGTGTCACTTGGACAGACTGAACCTGACCCTGCAGGGTAAGTTAAAAATGCTGCCTGACCTGCTGCAAAGTGTGTTTGCGTTTGTCAACAAACTGAAGCTGTTCAAGGCGCATATTCAAAAGGGAGATTTAACGCATTTTCCCACTCTGCTAAAAGCCAGCGGGCAAGTCACCAGCGCCGCCCTGAATAAGCAAAGAGCCAGATATGCAACACTGATTGAAAACCTGCACGAAAGCTTTGTGACCCGGTTCCACGATCTACAACTGAAAAGGCCACAGATTACGTTCCTCGTCGACCCATTTAATGCGGAGACGGACTGTTTGAAAGCCCCGCTAGTCACAGATGAGGCCGCGGCTGAGTTGGAGATGATTGATCTTTGTGAGGAGGACCAACTGAAACCTGCTTTAAGGGAAGGGACCATTGAGTTCTGGAAAAGTGTGCCAACGGAAAAATATCCCAATGTCAAACGGGCTGCGCTTAAGATACTGTCAATGTTTGGGTCAACATACGTCTGCGAGTCTGTGTTTTCTACCCTGAAACACGTGAAATCAAAGCATCGATCTGTTCTGACTGACACCCGTGTGAAAGAATTGCTTCGAGTGGCAACAACAGAGTACAAGTCAGATTTGAAGAGGATTGTTCAAGGCAAGGAATGACAGAAGTCGCACTAAGCAACATGCACAGTAAAAGAAAAACGCTATTGTAAATTATTATATTTTTGTTTGTGGACTTGGTGTAATCTGAGAGTTTGTGTGTGAGAGACAGTGCACACAATGTTCATTGTTGAAAATGACTGGCCTGTGGTCTGAGTACTGTAGGAGTCCATTTCTGTCATTATCATGTTAGTGTGTGACATTTACAATAAATCTGGCTGAGCAGAGGTCTGTGTGTGTGTGTGTGTGTGTGTGTGTGTGTGTGTGTGTGTGTGTGTGTGTGTGTGTGTGTGTGTGTGTGTGTGTGTGTGTGTGTGTGTGTGTGTGAGGAAGGGATGGGGTGATGTTCATGTGTGCCCATGTGTATGATGTGGCTCTTTGCGGTAACACAGTAAAAAATGTGGCTCTTAGTCTCTGACTGGTTGGCCACCCCTGTTCTGGATGTTTGGACATTTGGCTGCGCTTAATGAAGCATAAAACTCATCCAGTTTAAGAGAGTTGAACTTCTCCTTTAAGACGGTGTCACATTGGAGATCAATCAGTTCCAACTGCAGCTCCTGTGGCGCCGTTTCAGGGTCTTGTGTGAAGGGACATGAGACCAGCTGAAGGGACATGACACCAGCTGAAGTGACTTGTCAATTTTTCCAAAATCAGAGAACCGATGGCATAACTCTCTGTGCAGGTTGTCCAGTGATTTCCTGTATTTTTTCACATGTTGAGGGGCGTCTTTCAGCGTAGCCAGCGTGGGGAAATGAACAAATGACTTGTTTGACATTTGCTTTGAGAATAAAGCTAGCTTGGTTTTGAAGGCTCTGACGTTTGTGTACATTTCATGGACAAACTGGTCTTTCCCTTGCAGCTTCACGTTCAGCTCATTCATGTGTGTCAGCACGTCCACAGCAAAAGATAAATCACAAAGACGATCTGTGTCACTCAGCTCAGGAAAATTGTCAGCTTTCTCAGGTAGCTCCAAAAATGAGATAATCTCCTGTTTGAGCTCCAACACTCGTTGACGTACTTTCCCCAAACTTAACCAGCGGACGTTGGAGTGGTGAAGCAAGTCCTGGTGATCAGAGTCATTTTCTTCAAGAAACTTAATAAACTGACGATGGTGAAGTCCCCTCGCTCCAATAAAGTTCACCACTTCTACAACTGGCTTCACTACGTGGTCGAGCTGCAGGACGGATTTACACAATGCTTCCTGGTGGATTATGCAGTGTAAGAAAATGTCCTCCTGCTCAGGGTTGTCCTCTTTCACCCTCTCCTGGATTCTTTTGAGCAACCCGATGTTTTTTCCAGTCAGATTTGTCGATCCGTCTGTGGTAACGTTGGCGAGCTACTCCGAGGTAGCTGGAGCCTCTCGATGACCCCCGACACGACGTCATACAAGTCCTCTCCCTGTGTTTTCCCCTTCAGGGAGTCCACGGCCAAAAACTCCTCTGTTATCTCAAAATTGTCATTAATCCCTCTGATAAAAATTAAAAGCTGAGCGGTGTCCTTTATGTCATTACTTTTGTCCAGTGCCAAGGAATATAATGTAAATGACTCCGCTTTTTTGTTTAGCTTGCTAGCCAAGTCTTCGTCAATTAGCTCAACACGGCGAGTCACTGTCCTGCCTGATGAGCTCATGTTTTCTAATTTGTTCTTCTCTCAGGACACCAGATACCTGCTGTCTCTACCAGCACTCTTTGAGAAACTCCCCTTCGGAGAAAGGCTTGCTGGTCTTTGCTAATTTGAATGCCAGCAAATAACTTGCCTTCGTGCTTGATTCTTGGATGGCAGTTTGTCGGATAAAGGTGTTTTGCTGATCCTGCAAACTAGCTGCCGACCTCCGAGCGGTCGCCGTCCGTTTTTGCGTTAACTGGTTGTTAGCGCAATTAGCATGCTTGGTGGAAAAGTGACGGCTGATGTTGTATTCCTTTAAAACCGTAACGGTTTCTTGGCAAATAAGACACACAGCCTTCGACCGGACTTCAGTGAAAAAGTATTTAGTCGTCCATTCCTTATTAAACACTCGGCACTCGCTGTCGACTTTTCTTTTCTTTGGCCCGTTCATTGTTGCAGATGTGTTCAGAGCAGCAGCAGAGTAACAACAGAGAGCAGCCCGGCCTCCGCTAAATCAAGTCAATGTGTCACTGCGCCTAGTGCACCACCTGGTGGACCGCCAGGTAATGCAGGACAAGGTCAAATGAATGCAGTCATAATTATGATATGATTTGATTTGGGCAATTCTGTACCAATCTTCGGCGGGCCGGATTAAAAAGACCAACGGGCCGGATGTGGCCCGCGGGCCGTAGTTTGCCCACCCCTGGTTTAGTTAGTTTAAAGAGCAGGGATCTTTTAAAGTTCACAACACAGGATTATGTAAGTGTATTATGGCATTGACAAAGAATATTTCTGAGGATATTGTTCGTGCTCATCTGCCTAGAAAAGGTTACAAAAACATTTATAAAGTGTTTGTATTCGGCTAATTCAGTCAGGCGGATAGTTGTAGAAATAGAGCATATTCAAGACCATTGTTACACTCCGATGTACTGGTCAACCAGCAAAGATTGCTCCAAAAGCAAGGCTTGGAATAGTCCCTGAGGTCTCAAAGGAACCCAGGTTAACTTCTAAGCAACTACGGCAAGAATCCAAATCAGAACATCCCCATGTTTTGGAATGGTCAAGTCAAAGTCTTGACCTCAATCCAATAGAAATGTTGTGAAGTTCCTAAAGAGAGGAGTTCACCATCCTGGAGTTAAAGCTATTCTACGAAGAGGAATGGCCTAAAATTCCTCAAAGCATATATGCAGGACTGATCAACAGTTACTGGAAACATTTAATTAAGCAATATTAAACAAGAGGGTATGCTTTGACGTCATTATTGGCACGACAGTGATGTGGTCAGGATCGAGCACACCCTCGAGTGTAATACTGCGATTATACAAGTCAGCAACTAAATAAAATATGTAATCCAAATGTATTCATATTGTGGGGCAATACGCTCTCAAAATATACAACTTTTTGTTTCTGTGACTACCGATTCCATGGCAGTACATGGGGAACGACTAAGAACTGGAAAACAATCAGTTGTGTCAGTAGACTAATGTAATGTTTCAGGAAGTAGACCGACCCTTAGCAGCAACTTAGCAACAGAGGCAATTTCTAGTCTGCTTTATTGCTTTTTAGAAATCGTTTCTCAAACTGAATAAATACAGCATATAGAAACACAAAACTGCTTAGCTTAGACAATCTGGTTGTAAGTAAGATATGTGCTTAAAAAATATAATGATTCCATCATGTATTTTTAAGATTTCAGCACAGTTACAGTCACTTGTAGTTTCATGGCGAGACGCTCAAAAAGGCCACCACGCCACATCCACACTGATCAACAAAAACAAATTCTTTTAACAACTTTTCATCTCCTAGGTGTTAAGATAGGACAGAGAAAATTTCAGGTCGGTGTGTCAAAATCTGTAGGAGTTCGTTAAAATACAACACGTGGGAATTGCCAAAAAAAAGGCGACTAAATTCAAAATGGCGGAATTCCTGTTTAGTTGAGGTCATGCTGCCAAGAGACTTTTTTTTTTACATCTCGGTGTTATAAACATATACAAAAATTTTGGTGCATGTAGCTGAAACTAGGTGCCGGGGCTGCAGTTTAGGGGGCGCAAGCGAGCTGTTTGGCCACGCCGACTTGCAAAACACATCGGATGTATTGTCTCACCACGCCGGCTGTACAGTGGTGTGAAAAAGTGTTTGCCCCCTTCCTGATTTCCAATTTTTTTGCATGTCTGTCACAAATGTTTCAGATCATCAAACAAATTTAAATATTAGTCAAAGATAACACAAGTAAACACAAAATGCAGTTTTTAAATGAAGGTTTTTATTATTAAGGGAGAGAAAAAATCCAAACCCACATGGCCCTGTGTGAAAAAGTGTTTGCCCCCTCCTGTTAAAACATAACTGTGGTTTATCACACCTGAGTTCAATTTCTCCAGCCACACCCAGGCCTGATTACTGCCACACCTGTTCTCAATCAAGAAATCACTTCAATAGGACCTGCCTGACAAAGTGAAGTAGACCAAAAGATCCTCAAAAGATAGACATCATGCCGAGATCCAAAGAAATTCAGGAACAAATGAGAAAGAAATTAACTGAGCTCTATCAGTCTGGAAAAGGTTCTAAAGCCATTTCTAAAGCTTTGGGACTCCAGAGAACCACAGTGAGAGCCATTATCCACAAATGGAGAAAACATGGAACAGTGGTGAACCTTCCCAGGAGCGGCCGGCCGACCAAAATTACTCCAAGAGCGCAGCGACGACTCATCCGAGAGGTCACAAAAGACCCCACGACAACATCCAAAGAACTGCAGGCCTCACTTGCCTCAGTTAAGGTCAGTGTTCATGACTCCACCATAAGAAAGAGACTGGGCAAAAATGGCTGCATGGCTGAGTTCCAAGACGAAAACCACCGCTGAGCAAAAAGAACATTAAGGCTCGTCTCATTTTTGCCAGAAAACATCTTGATGATCCCCGAGACTTTTGGGAAAATACTCCGTGGACTGACGAGACCAAAGTTGAACTTTTTGGAAGGTGTGTGTCCCATTACATCTGGCGTAAAAGTAACACCGCATTTCAGAACAAGAACCTCATACCAACAGTAAAATATGGTGGTGGTAGTGTGATGGTCTGGGGCTGTTTTGCTGCTTCAGGACCTGGAAGACTTGCTGTGATAAATGGAACCATGAATTCTACTGTCTAACAAAACATCCTGAAGGAGAACGTCCGGCCGTCTGTTCGTGACCTCAAGCTGAAGCCAACTTGGGTTCTGCAGCAGGACAATGATCCAAAACACACCAGCAAGTCCACCTCTGAATGGCTGAAGAAAAACAAAATGAAGACTTTGGAGTGGCCTCGTCAAAGTCCTGACCTGAATCCTATTGAGATGCTGTGGCATGACCTTAAAAAGGTGGTTGGTGCTGGAAAACCCTCCAATGTGGCTGAATTACAACAACTCTGCAAAGATGAGTGGGCCAACATTCCTCCACAGCTGGAAAAGACTCATTGCAAGTTATCGCGAAGGCTTGATTGCAGTTGTTGCTGCTAAGGGTGGCCCAACCAGTTATTAGGTTTAGGGGGCAAACACTTTTTCACACAGGGCCATGTGGGTTTGGATTTGTTTTCTCCCTTAATAATAAAAACCTTCATTTAAAAACTGCATTTTGTGTTTACTTGTGTTATCTTTGACGAATATTTAAATTTGTTTGATGATCTGAAACATTTAAGTGTGATAAACATGCAAAAAAATAAGAAATCAGGAAGGGGGCAAACACTTTTTCACACCACTGTATGTATCATGTTTCATGAGGTTTCAAGCATCCTATGACCTCAAACATCTACTTTGTGTGTCACGGCGAGACGTCAAACTTTGACAAAGTCGAACGAAATTCTCAATATATCATCAACCACATTGTTCTGTCTATTGGGTTGATGTTTAGATTATTTTAATTTATCCCCCTGGTGGTTGCATGTGTTATTGCAGTTAGTTTAGCAGTAGAAGTCTTCTCTTCATTCATTGGCCAATAGGGTCACATGACGTGGCCAGAGCAATGATTCCAGCTGGTAGCAGAGGTGAGGGATGATCACATGTGGGCAGCTCATCCTCTGCCTTTCTTACGTTGAGTGCCTTGAGAAGCAATGCTTGTGAGTACCAACATATCAGGTGTGCTGAATTGTACTGCTTAGTGAATGTTTACATAGAACTTTAACATAAAGAGGGACGTTTTATGGAGCTAGTATTTTTTAGCATCTAAATTAAGGTAAAGCATTGTGATGACTCAGCAAAAATGTTAATTATCAAGCCATGCCTTGTTTGTTGAAAAGGAAGGTAATTTAGCACAGTGTTTTATTCTGTGTGGTACATCAGAAAAGATATGTAATTTTATTTTGACATACATACTGATTGAGTGATTTATTTTGTCCTTATTTCAGTTTTACAAAAAAGACTGTTGTACACGAGAAGAGGAAAACAAACAGTAAACGTTCATTCAACTTTACTTCTTCGTCTGACTCTCTATACAGCAGTATGTTCGCTATCTGTCGAAGTGTGGTCTGACACCTACTCTGAGGACAGAATAGTAAAAAAGCAACTTCACTGCGGGCACTTCAACACAGAGGAAAGGAAGCTTGTGTGAGCCATTGTTTTATTTCACCATGTCGAGGAATGATGAAAAAGTGAAATCAGACGCGGATGCTCATGTTCAACGTACGAGCCCCCTTTGAACTCTTTCAGAATATTCTGCCTCCACATCTAAAACAAAATCATCTGCTACAACAGCTGCTGCGGTGGCACGTGCTAAGGTGCAAGCAGCTAAAGCACGTGCAGCATTTGCACAACAGGAGGCAGAACTAAAAGTGAAAGAAGCTCATATAGCGGCTAGGCTGTCCACTCTGAACTGTGAAAGGGAAGTAGCAGCAGCTGAAGCAGAGGCTCAGGTCCTGGAGGCAGCTCTTGAACCAGACTCTTGCAGAGGGAGTAAGTGGGACCTTCAGGTTACAGCAGAAGGAGCTGCTCAGTGTACTCATGACTATGTCGAACAACAGTCCCAGCTGCATAACTCTGACTGTGGAGCTCCTAAACTCAGTACATGTCTGCCAGTCCCACAACCCCACCAGCAGTTGAGAGAGCATCCTCATCACTCCCATAGTACACACTGGTATCCTCTCAGTGCTGTGCCTCAGAGTGGTTACTATGATGATATGCATGCAACAGCACAGCCCAAAAGCCCAACACCTGCGTTTTGTCAAAGCTCCATGGGTCAGGAAAACGACATCTCCAGGTCACAGCCAAAAGGGCAGACGCAATCGCATCATATTGTACCGCATGATTTCCCAACGGCTAATTCTAGTTCTTTAGCACAACCCTCTTTTGGCCAGCAGCCTACTTCTCCAGTTGATAGGGCAGCATGTTACCCACAAACCGACGACAGAATTGGGGTAGGTGAAATCACAAGATGTTTACTACGTCGTGAGCTCGTGAACTCCAGCCTTGTTAAATTCAACGACAAACCAGAAAATGATGCAGCCTGGAAGTCCTCATTCTACAATGCTATCGGTGGACTAAACTTAACTGGCAGTGAGGAGCTTGACCTCTTAACGAAGTGGCTGGGAAGTGAGTCAGCAGAGCATGTAGCAAGAGTTCGTTCTGTACATGTGGCAAACCCAGCAGTAGGTCTACAGAGAGCTTGGGAACGCTTGGAGGAGTGCTATGGCTCTCCTGAAGTTGTGGAGAAGGCACTCTTTGAGAAAATAGAGAACTTCCCAAAAATTAAACATGATGACCCCGTGAAACTCAGACAGTTGGGTGATTTATTAAAGGAATTGGAGGCTGCTAAATCTCAAGGAAATCTGCCTGGGCTGTCATATTTGGACACCGCTAGGGGTGTAAACCCCATTGTTGAAAAGCTCCCTCGTGGTTTGCAGGAGAAGTGGCTTGTGCAGGGTTCAGTGTTCAAAGAGGAGCATCATACTTCCTTCCCTCCATTTGCATTCTTTACAAGCTTCATATGTAATGAAGCACGACGAAGAAACGACCCAAGTTTCTTTCTTTCAACAACCCCTGTGGTTACAAAGTCGGAGTATATCGGAAGAAAACAAGACTTTGATAAACGCCACATTTCAACTTACAAGACAGAAATCAGTTCAGGATCTCAAGTAGGTGGCTTGATTTCTAACCTCAAGTCAGCTTCTCAGACAAATGTTTCAGCAAATAAACTCAATGACATTGATAAACAGTGCCCAATTCACAAGAAGCCTCACCCCTTAAAGAAGTGCAGAGGTTTCAGAGCCAAATCATTAGAGGAACGCAAGATGTATCTAAAAGAAAATGGCATATGTTTCAAGTGTTGTTCCTCCACTACTCATTTTGCAAAGAGCTGTAAAGCAACCTTGAAATGTGCTGAATGTGGAGACAACAGTCATGTCACCGCTCTACATGCTGGACCTCCTCCATGGGTCAGTAACGACACCCCTTTAGAGCATGGCGGGGAGTACGAAGGAGACGTGCCTCAGCCAACTGTTAGCTCAAGGTGCACAGAGGTCTGTGGAACAGAGGTCTGTGGAATAGGTAAAGGCTCCAGATCCTGTTCAAAGATCCTTCTGGCCGAGGTGTACCCCCACGCTCACCCAGACAGAGCAAAAAGAGTCTATATTATGGTGGATGAACAAAGGAATAGATCCTTGGCCAGGTCCGATTTTTTCAGTCTGTTTCATATTCAAGGCTCAGAGGCTCCTTATACTCTCCGCACATGTGCAGGAACCACAGAGACCTCAGGGAGAAGAGCAACCAAATTTGTAGTTGAATCTTTAGATGGGACAGTTAACGTCCTACTGCCCACTCTCATAGAATGCAATGACCTGCCGGAAGATCGGTCTGAAATCCCCTCTCCAGAGGTTGAAAAACATCACCCTCACCTCAGATCCATTGCTCACAAGATACCACCTTTGGATCCAGAAGCCCAGATACTCATTCTCCTGGGACGCGACATCCTACGATTGCATAAGGTGCGAGAACAACGCAATGGTCCACATGACTCCCCTTATGCCCAGAGGCTCGACCTCGGTTGGGTTATTATCGGAGATGTTTGTTTGGGACCTGCCCACAGACCAACAGAGGTGGCCTCATTCCGCACTAGTGTGCTTGAAAACGGGCGTCCATCTTACCTGACTCCATGCCCAACTGCAAAGCATTTTCTCTTGCTTTTCTTTTCTTTCCCACTGCATTGCTGGTAATGTAATTAGCTTCCTTGGTTTCCACATACAGTACTTAGTGTTATCACACACTCCATTCTGAGTCAGTGGCTCATACTTGTTGTGCAAGGAGAGTTCCAGTGGTGGAGTGAGCGTTGAAGTGTTTGTGTCTGTGGTGGACAACATCAAACTGAGCCCTTGGCTGGAGTTGATGTTTTTGGCCTCACTGTAGTGCAATGCCAGTAAGATGTGCCACCAACAGCTTTAGCAGGTGAGCAGGTGATTCTATCTGAGCCTGAGCTCCTACTTTGTTAAAATTATAAGAAACACAGAGAAAACAGATATCTGATAAATGGATGTTGTTCTCTTACTGTGTCTCTGTGTCTCAGTGTCTCAGTGTGTCATTTTATCCTTTGGCTGCAATCACAGTAATATGATATGAAAAAAATAACATTAGTAACACATACCTTCATTTTCAGAACCATCCGGGACAAAATCCGAACCAACCTGGTCACTTTCAAGTGATTCTTGAAAATCATGTTTCCCATAGAGTTGCCAATGACCAGAGTTGTTTTTTTTAGCATGTGTGTCACTGAGTGGGGAAAATTGATAAGAAACATTGAAGGGGTTGGTGGTGAACCATGAGCTTTTGCTTCACACCTATGCTTCCTCCGTACTGCCAATCAGCCGCCCTGTAGTCCTGGCTGTTCGGCTGCGGAGGAGGACCAGCTAAGGGAGCCTACAGCTCTGAGTAGCTCCACACCGCCTACCAAGGCCTGATTAGCTGCCACGGCTATTGGGTTGGTTTTCATGGTGCTCAGCATTTTCTAGGACTACACAAAACAAATGTAGCCTTATCTGACATCCCTGGCACATATTTTTCCCCATGTTTTCTCAGGATGAGGCCTTCGCCTTGTGGATTGAGCAGTGGGCTAAACTCTATGAAGACGAGTCACCTTCACGGATGATCATCAAGTATATCCATGACAACTACTTCCTGGTCAATCTGGTAGACAATGACTTTCCTCTGGAGAACTGTCTGTGGCAGGTCATCGATGATATGTTTGATCTGCTTGAGGGCCCTCCAGAGCCGATCAACGATGGAACCGTCTCTGAATAAAATGTGTGATTTGTATTCTTTTTAGGAAAGAAAACACTGGTTGAAATTTTATGCATTGCCTTAAACGCAGCTATTTACAATACAGTGTTTATGTGTACTGAAGTCATTTTTACCATCTATTTGTAAAGGCTTTTTTTTTTTTTTAAACATTTACGTGAATGGGAAACATTGTGAAGAAATAAACTGTAGTGTCTCACCTGAACAAGATTCGGGTACAAAGATTTACAAAACATCGTACATTTCTGATCCCCAAGATATTTAGCACCTCTGCTGCATTTCAAGCTGAAAACTACACTTATGTGCTGACAAATTTGGGGTTGACCTTGTAGAGTTTCCTCATGAACTGACCTCAATAAACATCAGCAAATGACAATGTCACAAAATGAATTAACATACCATATAAATTTAATATTTTTTGAGGATATGTAACTGAAGATGATTCAAATTGTCTCTTTCAATTTGAGAATGTTAATGACTTTTAATGATGTATATTGTATTGAGATATATATGTGAAGTGTCTGTTTAGCTCTGTTATATCATTGTCATATTACAGTCACACTATTTACCCTTGTTGCCTTAACATGTACATCATATTTATTTTTTCTTCCTGCGTTCTCATTAAATAGTTTTTCAGTAACCCGGTGAGTGTGTGTTACGAAGATAGGAAGAAAACACAATGTTTCAAAAACAGCGTAAAACTGCATCACAGCGCCACGGCTTAAACTAAGTGTTTATAAACAAGTTTTCTACTCAGAACTATGGCAAATGGGATAAACTACATGGCCAAAGTGGTTTCAAGTCACTTTGTGTGGACAATTTCACAGGAAACACAATGTTTCAAAAACAGCCTTATCTCAGCGAGAGAAGCTCAAATACAGCATAAAACTGCATCACAGCGCCACGGCTTAAACTAAGTGTTTACAAACAAGTTTTCTACTCAGAACTTTGGCAAATGGGATAGAATACATGGCCAAAGTGGTTTCAAGTCACTTTGTGTGGACAATTTCAAAGAAAACAGCATTTCAAGTCTCACTTTCTCAGCCTAATTCAAAACTGCATCACAGCGCCACGGCTTACACTAAGTGTTTACAAACAAGTTTCATACTCAGAACTTTGGCAAATGGGATAGAATACATGAACAAAGTGGTTTCAAGTCACTTTGTGTGGACAATCTCACAGGAAACACAATGTTTCAAAAACAGCCTTATCTCAGCGAGAGAAGCTCAAAAACAGCATAAAACTGCATTACAGTGCCACGGCTTAAACTAAGTGTTTACGAACAAATTTCTTCATCAGCAAATAGGATACACTACATGGCCAAGTCACTTTGTGTCTGCAATTACACAGAAAACAGCATTTCAAGTCTCACTTTCTCAGCCTAATGTAAAATTGCATTACAGTGCCACGGCTTAAACCACGTGTTTACAAACAAGTTTCATACTCAGAACTTTGGCAAATGGGATACACTACATGGACAAAGTGGTTTCAAGTCACTTTGTGTGGACAATTTCACAAAAAACAATATTTCAAATCTCACTTTCTCAGCCTAATTTAAAACTGCATCACACCGGCACGGCTCAAAAAACTGTTTACAAACAAGTTTTCTACTCAGAACTATGGCAAACCGGATAAACAACATGGCCAAAGTGGTTTCAAGTCACTTTGTGTGGACAATTTCACAGGAAACACAATGTTTCAAAAACAGCCTTATCTCAGCGAGAGAAGCTCAAAAACAGCATAAAACTGCATCACAGCGCCACGGCTTAAACTAAGTGTTTACAAACAAGTTTCATACTCTGAACTATGGGAAATGGGATACACTACATGGACAAAGTGGTTTCAAGTCACTTAGTGTGGACAATCTCACAGGAAACACAATGTTTCAAAAACAGCCTTATCTCAGCGAGAGAAGCTCAAAAACAGCATAAAACTGCATTACAGTGCCACGGCTTAAACTAAGTGTTTACGAACAAATTTCTTCATCAGCAAATAGGATACACTACATGGCCAAGTCACTTTGTGTCTGCAATTACACAGAAAACAACATTTCAAGTCTCACGTTCTCAGCCTAATGTAAAATTGCATTACAGTGCCACGGCTTAAACTAAGTGTTTACAAACAAGTTTCATACTCAGAACTTTGACAAATGGGATATACTACATGGACAAAGTGGTTTCAAGTCACTTTGTGTGGACAATTACACAGAAAACAGCATTTCAAGTCTCACTTTCTCAGCCTAATGTAAAACTGCATCACAGCGCCACGGCTTAAACTAAGTGTTTACAAACAAGTTTCATACTCAGTTAAACTGAACATTGCCATTACCGGTTGTTGCTTCATCTGGTTTGTGTCTTAAGCGTGAGCGCTTTGATTACAGTATGTGCAGACCTGCCAGTCACCTATGGATATAGCAATGTATCAACGACACATCTTTCCAAAATATCCCAGCATTTTGCGACCTTGAGTGGTAGAGAATTGTCAATTTAGTAAAAGTTTGGATAATTGATCATTTTAATAGATATTTAAGAATATTTTACTGAACTTCTAGTTGAGAGTGATCTTCCATCTCCCATACCCTGTGGCTGAACCTTTTTTTTGCAAACATGGATGCCTCATGATAAGCGCCTTTGCAACTTGGTCACACTCTTTGTCTGTGATGTAGACTCTGAATCAATCCCTCTAGAACAGGGGTCTTCAACATTTTTCAGGCCAGGGATCCCCAAATTGATAGAGATGGAGCAGGGACCCCATACTATATATATTTTATAAAATTGTGTTTTACACAACTGGAGGAGTGCATGAGGCTTGGAGGGACAGGTCCAGGCTAGTCTTGCGCTGTGAGTGAACCGGTGCCCGGCTTGAGAGAGCTTTTGTGTGTCGGTGAATGTGTGTATTTCTGACTTGATCTTCTGCCTCCATTTATCCTTTTGCTACAATATGTTGGATTCATGTTAATGTGTATTTAAAGACATTTAAATTTGTGGAAAAAACATTGGGGTAAAAAAATATTAAAAAAAATATGAAAAATTGTCTAATCAACCAAAAATTTCACGACCCCCTGCACAACCTCCACAGAACCCCCTCGAGGTCACGGACCCTCTGTTGATGACCTCTGCTCTCGAATATCAGACTTCAGTTTTGGATCAGGGATCAAAGCTTTGTGGGCCTTCTCAAGCTTCATGCAGCCTCATGAGGGAAACAGGGAACATGGAATATTTCTGGCCACGAAGCCCTTGAAGAAGTGAACTCTGGAATCACTGTGCTAGCACCAGAAGATATGCTGACATTAGGATGAGTGGTTGATGGAAAGGCGTAACTGTCCACTGTCCACTTAAGTCAGCAAGAGAATTTTCAATTCTATTCTTGATTTCACAGGAAGCCAGTGAAGAGAAGCTAAAACAGGAGTATTATGATCTCTCTTGATAAATCCCGTCAATACTCTTGCTGCAGCATTTTGGATCAACTGCAGGGTTTTTAATGAGTAATTTGGACATCCTAACAACAAGGAATTACAATAATCCAATCTGGAAGTAACAAATGCATCAATGAGTTTTCTGCATCACACTGAGGAAGGATTTTCCTGATTTTATTAATATTTCGGAGATAAAAAAAAAGGCAGTCCTGTGGACTTGCTTTATATGGTGGCTAATGAACAAATCCTCATCAAAGATGAATCCAAGGTTCCTCACTGGTGCTGGAGTTCTAACTGATTTGTTTTGTCTAGTTTTATAGTTTAATGTTAAACTGCATTAGTGCCACAGCTACGAGTTTTCAAACAGGTTTCTTCGTCAGTACTATGGCAAATGGGACAAAACCACATGGCAAAAGAGTTTTCAAGTCACTTTGTGTGTACAATTTCACACAAAACAGTATTTCAGTGTCTCAGCTTAATGATAAACTGGATTACAGTGCCACGGCTTTCTCAGTTAGAACTATGGCAAATACAATAAACTACATCTCAAAATAGTTTTCAAATCACTTTGTGTGGAGAATTTCACAGGAAACAGTATTTCAAATCTCAGTGTCTCTCTTGGTGCTATTACATATGACATCATCCCATTATTAATAGTTAATAATAAGTTAATAGTAATTACCAGGACTAGAAATTATGTCAACAGAGGGACAGAAAGGATTCCTGAATGATTTAACTGATCTATTTGTAAAAAGTGGAAACTAAAACAACAAATTAATTCAATCAATCTTTGGTGAGATCTCCTTCAAACTGCACCAGCTCTCCTCGGTTCACCTGTACACCATTGTTCATGTTATCTGTCGGCTCGGTTGTGGAGCCGTCCAGTTCTTCTTCTGTGGATCCAGACTGAGTCCATAAGGTTCTCACCACTTGATGCGGGACTCCTTGTTCTTCTCGTGGCTGAAGAGATCGTCTGTTCTTTCTAACTCCTTGCTCTCCCTGATGGTGGATCAGACTCTAAATATTGGACTGTTCCAGTCATACTTCAGGTGTGAAAATGATTGAGGACTGATTTTAACACGTGTTGTTTGTTGATGGTGCAATTTTTCAATGAAACACTGTAAATTAACACACGACTGATTTAATTCATGACATATTTAACAACACTAGAACGTCAGAGATGCGATGATTTTACAAATAACATCCTGCCAGTCTGAATATTTAACAGATCAATAGTGAAAGCTATTTGTTTTATTTCCCCAGTATTTGACTGCTTTTTAATATTTGGGGTTCAGTTAGTGTTAGTTTATTTGACCAGTGACTTACATAGAGAGTTTGTAAATTAAAATTTAAAAAATGTAACCATCTTGTCAGTCATCATCTTCATCCTCCTCTTCATCGGACTCCTCCATCTCCTCCTGGGCTGCTTGCTGCTCCTCCAAAGCCTCTCTGAGCTCTTGTTCCTCCTCCGGCGTCGGGTCCAGGGCCTCAGCGATTTCTGGTCCGTCGGGGTATTCTGTCTGTGGTGGTGGGGGCACAGCTGGGTTGAACCCTTCTCCTGCGTGCTTCAGACCCCATCCAACATAGAAGTTCTCAAACTTCCTAAACCAAGAGACAGCACAGGGTTGTTTTGTGAAGAGCAACACGGTCGGCTGTCACACAGAGGCGGTCAGAGTTTTCTCATCTTACTTTCCACAAGTGTATGCAAATGCTCCAGGCCAGAGGTTGGAGCGCAGCACGGTGATGGCATGCTGAGGGGTGAGCGTGGATGACAGCCGGAGGCTCCAGGGAGGCACGTTGAACATTTCTAAGACACACAAAGTAAAAAGACTGAAGACAAATGAGGCGCCAAAAAGTCATGGGACCCTTCATACCGACAGGGGGGCCCTGAAGCAATATCAGCATTTCTCAGGGTGTTTCTGACAAAACAAAACACTGAAAAATATTGAATTAATTCCAAGGATATACAATTGCAACAAAATAAGAGTTATGGTTTTATGTAATCATAAATGTAAAATTATGTCACTTTTTTTTACTGAGAAAGATTCCGATTCTGCATGAAATTTAAAATATAGCTACTTTCAAACATGTTTTATTTTTTTTACGTGTAAGTTGTGCACATAACGACATAAGGATGTCATCCTGTTCCACAATAAACAGTATGATGTCATTATCATCATCATTGTCACAGGAGAATATTCACTATGAATTTTCTTTATCCAAACAAAAATTATAACAAAAGACAGGATGTGGCACACACTGATTCATGCGTCAAAACCCGGAGAATGATATTTTGTTTTGAAATGTTATACTCAATAAATACACACACAGCTACAACTGTATGTACAGTATATGCCCATGGAGCTTCTCTGTTCAGCAGGTTTTAATAGTTACTGCTTTAGTGCACTAACCACCTAAAACTCCTTAGGTAGGTTAGGTTAGGTAGTTACTTTATTAATCCCCGAGGGGAAAATTTTTCGCTACAGCAGCATTCAGAAGCAATAAGATAATAATAGAATAATAGAAAAGCAATAAAATAGCAGTAAAATAGCAGTAAATTCCTTCCCAACAGGGCAGAGGTCACTTCTGCTGCCTGAGTTCATCATGGTTCACCTGTTATGACCTGGCCTCTGCAGCTCGTCACATGACATAGAAACCACATGGAGGGAAAACAAAGCAGCTGATTTTACAAGTATTCACTTTGTGTCTGAGCTTCCTGGTTTATGAACCTCTTCACCAGACGAGGTCAGATCAGTGACGAGAAACAATCTCAGAGCAACGTCAGCTTCGGAGACTCGTGATCTGGTCTCAGCCGGTTATAAGTGACTGATAATAATTGTGTCATTCTGATAAACATTTCCTTCACCTGAAGCTACAAGCTGCTCTGGTTGTGTGGACAGTAACCAGTCACGTTTGCCCTGCGTTGAGAATCACGTACTTTTTTTTCTTTTTAACTTTTAGTACGTACTGCAGCTACCCTTAAAAAGTATCTACTCTTGCATGTAGTATGTGTACAATTTGGAGATATCACTTCATCATAAAGAGGCACTCTCTTGGTCGTATCTGTTGCGATCTGTAGCGCAACATTTGTAGTAAAAAGAAAAAGGATGTGATTTGGAATGAATAAGCTTCCTTTTAATGCTTCTTCTTCATCATCTCCTCCTTCTTCCTTTTGTGAGCGGAGCATCAGCACCACCAACTGCCTCTGCAGTTTAGTCAATGTGACGTAACTCCCGCCGCGAAGAGAATTGTGGGTACAAACAGCCAGAATAGCATGCTGGCCTACAGACTGTAAAATACGACCGGATGTAGTAGAACATCCTGGTACTTTTGGCATCCTACGTCTAACATGCTATTTATTGGAACATACTAAATCTTTTTCTGGCATACTAATAGGTTGGTAGTATGGATACTGGAACGCAGGGACAATGTAGGTCTTTTAAGTGTGACCAGAGGCCTTTTGATTGGGCAGCAGCAGGGCAGCTTTCCTGTTGACGCTGGACAGTCGGAGGCCATCGAGGTTTTAGTGTGTAAATCAGTCGGAGGCTGTAAATGTGAAGGTGTAGTGTTTGTGACTCGAAAGTCGTTTGGATTTTAAAAAGTGAGAGAAAGAAGTCTCCCTCGGCCCAGAGAGCAGGACAACGACTGACCAGCGTCCTGGGAGAGGGAGGTGAGCAGTGGGGGTCCGGTCTCTGGCTCAGGCTCATCAGGATCCTCCTCCTTCTCATCAGCCTCTCCTTCCTCATTGGAGTCATCTCCCGGTTTCACAGCCAGGTTCACCCAGGTGCAGCGGCCCTGAGGTCAGCTCACACATTAAACACACACACACACACACACACACACACACACACACACACACACACACACACACACACACACACACACACACACACACACACACACACACACACACACACACACACACACACACACACACACACACAGAGTGTTCACATAGCTGCTGGATCAGACATGTACCTGCTGCAGGATGTGCGGCACATGATGCACCCAGTTGGACAAAGACTCAGCCATTTCAGCTGCTGGTAGGCTCTCAAAGTCCGGATTGACTTCATAGCTGTCCTGGGGCGCCTCCTCTTCCTCATCGCCTTCTTCCTCCCTGAGGTGGTAGTAGCCGTGGGGGCTGACGTGCGTGCCGGCAGAGATCCGAGCGATCTGTGCCCTCAGATAGTTGGCTTCATCCCCAGGGAACGGCGGATAGCAGGCAAGCGGAGTGTCCAGTCTCCCTTTGAAGAATTTGCGGATGAGCCGAGCCATGGTGATCTGAGCCGGAGTGACATGAGGCAGCTTCACCCATGGGAGACCAGGCTCTTTGCACACATAGTAGGAGAACTTATTAGCACCTGTTCCTGGGGCCTCCATTGGCACCACGGGGGGCGGACTGTAGGTCGACCGGGGAAGAGGATCGATCTGGGGAATGACAAGAGAAATAACTGGTACACAAATCATTTCACTTCTTCACCTGGAAAAAGGGCGGGACCAAAAGAAGCCCAGGAAAAGAGGAACATTTCAAAAAGTACAATGAAAAAGAAAATAAAGGAGGATTTAAATGTTTAAAATATGTGATTATTTAATTGTGGATATGCTCTTTGGGAGTTTCTCAAATGTGTGAGATGGGACATTTAGTTTTTAAATGAATACCATTAAAATCATTCAAATTCAAGTCGATCTTTATCATTACAGATCAAATAAATTCACAGATTTTTAAACTTTAAAGGAAATGAAAACATTTGAACTGAAAAAGAGTGATTTGTAATTGTTAATATTACCATTACCATTACCATTACCATTACCATTACCATTATCATCAACATTCAATGCTGACGTCATAGAAACAGGAGGGTTTTTTTTTTTATCAGGTAGTTGGATTTGTACTGACATATCTCCAGTCTTTGTGAGTATATAAAATAAAGATGCATGAATGAACTGAGCTTCCCTCTCAGAGAGATAGTTTATTGTTTGTACGCTTCATTTCAGATGTGTTTATGAATAATTTTACAAGAGGAGCAAATTCTAGCAACAAATATGTCACTATGTGTTTGTTATAAACATCAGACAGCCCGGGATTCATAAACAAATCAGATACATTGATCCCATAAATTTCTAAAGAATGTTATTTTTGTTTTCTGTATAAATGTATTGATTTTCTAATGATCTCCTTCAGTAGTGCTACTGATGTGTAGACGGCTTTACGGGTGGAGAGAAATCACATTATAATAGCAAACATAATTACAGTTTCAATTAAAAAAACATCGTTGAAGTAAAAAACTAATAGAATAAAGATTGATCAAAAATGTGCTAAAAACACAGAACGAACCCTCGATGTCCTTAAAATCTGGCATCTTAAATCCAAATGAGTGAAATTAAAAAAGGGTTCTTAATGAAATCTCTTCCTCACCTCGTTCTCCTCAGTCTCGGCCTCCCTCTCCTCTTCCTCAGCTGGTTCATCGGTGCTCTGCTCTTCCTCTTCTTTCCCGTCTCGGTGCTCCACCTCGGCCACGATGTAGTTGCTCTCTATTCCCAGAATCTTGCCCCACAAGCGGCAGCGCAGCAGCGCCTGCGACTCCACCAGCTTCTGCAGAGCGAGAAAGATCCTGTGCATCTCCTCTCGGCCCAGACTCACGCCGGCCTGCTCCAGGTAGAAGCCAGTCTCACTCACATTAGGAAGAGGAGATTCCCCCTGATGAACACCAGTAAAACTGTGTTACACAACTCAGCTCCAGACAACACGCTCACTTCCTGTATTTTCAGGGAGATGCCTGATGTGTGTCTGTCAGAGTGACACTAAGCTTGTGCAGCAGATGATCACCAAGGTGTATTTATTTCTTTTTATTTATATAGTTTGTGTGTGTGTGTATTTATACATTGGTCTTTATTTTATATACTTTTTCTTTTAATCTATCTCATTTTGATTGTATGCGTAATTTGCAACTTTTTCTTATTTTGTGTTTCCTTTTTTTTTTTTTTATAACTGTGTTCCTATGCTGCTGTGACAACTAAATTTCCCCACAGTGGGATTAATAAAGTCTCATCTCATCTCATCTCATTTTATATTATCTTATCTTGTCATCACCCTCAGCTGCTTCGTCCCACAGCAGCAATTACAGTTCAGGTTATGTTGAAACAAGTAACAAGTGTCTGACGTCTGACCCACATTAAAATAGACATTATATGTTGCAAAGGGACATCCAGGTACCTACTTGTCCCCCCCTGACAGACAGGCAGAGACGTGCACAGTGCAGGTGTGTGAGGATGGTACCAGCTCGTCGTCCTGGTCCGCGTCCTCCGGCTGAGAGAACAGCAAGAGCTGCTGCTCGGCCAGCAGCTCGGCAGTCGTCGTCTGTGGAAGGTCTCTCAGGGTGCTCTGCATGTCCTCCAGCGAAGCCCGCTTCACTTCCAGGCTCATGTCCTCCATCACATCAACCGTGTCGAGAGGACGCTCGTCCATCATCTTCGTCAGCAGCTGGGTGAGGTGGTCGTAGCTGCAACATGACAGGACAGCAACTGACTAACTGCTTGTTGTGTTTGGACTGGTGATGAGGACCACTGTGGTCACAGCTGACTAAAACATGTGTGAAGACATTTAAAAAAAAAAAAATGAGGATGTAAAGATGACAAAGATCGTAGAAACATAATAAAAGAGGAGATAGAGAAGATGATGACAGAAGAGAACACATTTACGGTAGTACCTGCCTTACCAAAAGTCCAAGTGACATACCAACTGCCAATCTCTCGCTTTTAACAACGTGAAGCATTTTGAATTATTGTTTGAAATGTACAAATAAACTTTCTTTATCTAAACATCATGAGTCAAATATCTGCTGCTGTCTGTTGATGGCGAGATTCAGGCTTTACATTCACTGAACAAACAGTTTGAACCCAGACTGATGAAGAAGACTTGTGATGAAGAGTGATGATGAAGAGGTGTGATGAAGACGTGACTCACAGGTTCCGGTTGCTCCTAGTGCTGGGTGTCAGCAGGTAAGCCTTGAAGGCGCCAGCCCGCCGGTTCAGCTGCTCGCTGTCCGCCTCCATCGTTCAACTCCGTTTATCTGCTTTAACGATTAAAGAAGCTGAGGCAAACTGCCGTTACCTTCGCTTCCAGTGTTTTTACAGTATCCCAGGGAAACGCTCTAACGCCACGTTACTATGGTTACTCAGGCTGGACTCGCGAGAGCACCATGGAGGAAAAAAAAAAAACGAAAACGGAAGTAGATGATTAGGCTACATCTGTGACCCCGTTTTTACACTCTTAAATATTTAACAGTATAATGTAAACGAAAAACACTGTGAGGTTCAAAGGATGGTGTCTGCTGTGGGAGAAGAAGTTATCCGACCAAAACAGCAAAATGAATATTCTCCATGACAAGTTAAAGTCTAGAAGTATCTGCAGCAACATGTGGTTACAGTCGAAAAGTAAAAAGTCTTAAAGAACTGCAGAACATAGATGTTTGTTTTTCTTCTGCAGAACAGATTTTAAAACCATCTTATATTGTGTGAATAGTTTTACATGTAGTTTTGTGTAAAAGTGCTGCAGTGCACACGCGCTGCTGCCACGCGCACGGAGCGCGTCGTCATGGAGACACCGCGGCATAACTGCTGCCGCTGCAGCTACAAGACGTTACCACTCACTGTATTTTATTGTCTTCGGGACCCCACAGCTGTGAACACCAAACAACATGAGCTTCATATCCTCCACTTCGTCCACAAACACCTCCATTTCTGTGTGTGGGGAAATGAATGTTGGGCTCCGATGACGGTGGGCTTTCAAACGTTTCCAGTTTGTCTTTAGACATTTGGCTACGGATACCATTTGGATAATGGCTTTGGAAGTATTAAAACATTCAAACCGACCAGACAATACTCTCAAAGTCAAACAGAAGGGGGCAAGAACATTCACAATTTACGTCTTATTGCTACTACT
Source organism: Brachyistius frenatus (assembly GCF_029030835.1). Classification (NCBI taxonomy): domain Eukaryota; kingdom Metazoa; phylum Chordata; class Actinopteri; family Embiotocidae; genus Brachyistius; species Brachyistius frenatus. The sequence continues at coordinate 6,083,281 of NW_027210615.1, forward strand.
GGCGGGGGACGTCCACCTAAACCCGGGTCCTGCTGTGGTGGAGCCGGTGTTGGTGACAAATGTGATAGAAAAACTGGTAAAGGAGGAGGAGTTGTAATTTTACATTAGAAACTCCATTAAATGCACAGAAATGGTTTTAAATGATGATGTAGGAATTGAATATCTCTGTGTTAATGTCTGTTTATCACCTCGAATGCACTTTCAGATCATGGTTTTATATAATCCTCCTGCTTGTGACAGTTCATTTTATGATAATTTTGAGAAATTACTGAAAAAAGCCTCCCATAAATCTGAAGTTTTAATTTGTGGAGATTTTAATATTGACTGGTCAGATAAAAGCAAGAGAAGAACACTTAAAATGCTGATGTCAAAATTTGACTTCAATCAAATTATCAAAGGCACCACACGAATCACAAAATCTACTCGGTCACAAATTGATTTATTTTTTTCTAACAGGGAAGAATGAATAATTAAGTGGAGGACATCAACAGCATGACGGACTGCATCACAGAATACATCAAATTCTGTGAACACACCACCGTACCATCCCGGACTGTAAAATGCTTCCCCAACAACAAGGCGTGGATCACCAGTGACCTGAAAGTTCTTCTTAATAAGAAGAAAGCAGCCTTCAGGTCTGGGGACAGGGAGGAGCTCAGGAGAGTGCAGCGCCACCTGAAGGAGAAGCCCAGGGAGTGCAAGGACTTCTACAGGAGGAAGCTGGAGGCCAAACTCCAGCAGAACAACGTGATGGAGGTGTGGACTGGGATGAAGGAGATAACTGGCTTCAAGGTTGGAGGGTGATGGCTCCACAACCGCTGAGGGTTCTGGGAGAGGATGTGGACATGGTGGAGGAGTACAAGTACTGACCTGGGTGTCTCCATCAACAACAGACTGAACTGAAAGACCAATATCAACGCAGTCTACAAGAAGGGGATGAGTCGATTATTTTTCTTGAGGAAACTTTTTGCTGTGTGCAGCAAAACATTGGAGATGTTCTACCATCTGTTGTGGCCAGTGCTTTGTACTTCGCTATGGTCTGCTGGGGGAGCAGCATTGGAGCCGGCGACACCAACAGACTTAACAAACTGATTACGAAGGCCGGCTCCATCATTGGCTGTAAACTTGACAGTCTGGAAAAGGTGGTGGAGAGGACACTGAAGAAACTGTTATCCATATTGGATAATCCGGACCACCCTCTCCACAGCCTACTGCAGGGCTCATCCAGCTCCGCTGTCACAAGGACAGATACAGAAGATCATTCCTGCCCACTGCAATAAGATTATACAATATATCACATCTGGCCAAATCAATCATCCGACAATAACACCGTTGGTTGTTTGTTTTCTTGTTTGTTTAAATCCTTGCAATATTATTTAGTTAGTTTAATTTAATTCAATGTTATTCTATTTTATTGTATATATTGTGCATTTTTATATTTAATATTTTTTACTCTGTTATTTTTATTGCTTTACCTGTATCTATAATGCTGCTTTAGCAGAAATATTTGCTATCTATCTATCTATCTATCTATCTATCTATCTATCTATCTATCTATCTATCTATCTATCTATCTATCTATCTATCTATCTATCTATCTATCTATCTATCTATCTATCTATCTATCTATCTATCTATCTATCTATCTATCTATCTATCTATCTATCTATCTATCTATCTATCTATCTATCTATCTATCTATCTATCTATCTATCTATCTATCTATCTATCTATCTATCTATAATTTTGTGACTGGCTTGTTTCATCACAACGGGATTTTAACATCAAGGAAGTTAACTAAAAAGCATTTTTCAACTTTAAGTCAACCCAAAACCTACGCATTAACCATCCTAAAACGTCATCTTCCTCTTCTGGAGAGGGAACTAATTAAATTGCAACGGGACATAATTATGGACAGGGAAGATGTACAATCTTGTTATGATGAATTAATGCATGTAGTTGGAGGTATAATTAGCAAGTTTCTAGAGAAGCACAAGAACTCAAATAGGAAATCCTCTTTACCTTGGGTGAATGAGTCGATTTGAAAACTTATGAAACAGAGCACTATGAAGTGCAATGAGAAGTCGCCCAAATACTGATATGGCTGTATATAAAGGTCTAAAAAAAAAAAAAAAATCGCATAACTAAAGACTTAAGAAATGCAAAAGCTGAATATTATATTACAGTGATCACAGAGGCCAGAGGAAACTGCTCAGCTATGTGGAAGCAAATAAATAGTATAGTAAAACTGCTGTAAATTACAAATTACAAATTACATTACAAATCGACAACAATCTGTAACCTTAAAATTGGGCATCAGTTAGTCTCTAGCAATGCACAAATTGCCAATGAATTTAATAGTTTCTTCGTTTCCGCAGTTGAGGATCTGCCAGTAATTTTAAAACTCCCAATGTGGAGATACTTGCCCCAAAAAATACAGGTACCACCAGTTTTGCATTGCAACAAACAAATCAAACGTAAGTCCTTGCAGTAATAGATAAACTTGCCACTAGTTGCTTAAAATACCTCTTTTCCCTGGACACTGCCTTTTTTTTTTTTTTTTTTTTTTAAACACAAAGACATTTTAGCAGAACCTCTAACTCACCTCATCAACCTTTTCATCACCAGTGGAAGTTTTCCCAGTAAATTAAAGCTAACAAGAGTTATACCAATTTTTTTAATCAGGAGCAATGGATCAGGCATGCAACTATAGACCAGTTAGTATTCTACCTGTATTTTCTAAAGTTCTGGAAAAAGTTGTAGCTCATCAATTAACAAAATATATAGCATCAAATAATTATCTACATCCATTACAGTTTGGTTTCTGACCTTGCTACTCTACAAAGACTGCTAATAGAACAGCTTAAATCATCATTTGATAAAGGTGAAGTAGTCGGGGCAGTCTTTTTGGATGTTAAAAAGGCATTTGACACATTGAATCATGATATTCTAATTTGTAAACTCTCAAAATGTAATTTCTCTGATAAAACTTTACAGTGGTTTAAATCCTATCTTTCCAACTGAGAACAATGTGTTGTCATCAATCATGAAAAGTAATATTTTTTAAAGACGAAAACAGGAGTTCTATAAGACTCCTTTCTTGGTCCACTTCTCTTTAGTTTGTGTATAAATGACTTACCACAGTCATGTCTTGGAGCAGGTTTTCCAATGTATGCTGATATATACCCACCGGACACTTTATTAAGTACACCTTGCTAGTACCGGGTTGGACTCCCTTTTGCCTTCAGAACTGCCTTAATTCTTCATGGCATAGATTCAACAAGGTGCTGGAAACATTTATCAGAGATTTTGGTCCATATTGACATGATAGCATCACGCAGTTGCTGCAGATTTGTCGGCTGCACACCAATGATGCTCATTTCCCATTCCACCACATCCCAACGGTGCACTATTGGATTAAGATCTGGTGAGTGTGGAGGCCATTGGAGTACAGTGAAGTCATTGTTATGTTCAGGAAACCAGTTTGAGATGATTTGAGCTTTGTGACATGGCACATTATGCTGCTGAAGAAACCATCAGAAGATGGATACACTGTGGTCATAAAGGGATGAACATGGTCAGCAACAATACTCAGGTAGTCTGTGGCATTTAAACGATGTTCAATTGGTACTAAGGGGCCCAAAGTGTGCCAAGATAATATCCCCCACCTCATTACACCACCACCAGAGATCTTTTCACCATACTAAACTAGAAACTAAAATACAGCATAAAATTGCATTTCAGTTCCAAGGCCTAAACTAAGAAATTTTAACCAACTTTCTGAGTTAGAACTATGGTAAATGGGACAAACTACATGGAAAAAGGGTTTTCAAGTCACTTTGTGTGGAGAATTTCCCAGGAAACGATGTTTCAAAAACAGAGTTACCTCAGCGGGAGAATCTGATATACAGCAAAAAACTGCATTATAATGCCACGGCTTAAACTAAGAGTTTAAAAACACGTGTTTTAGTCAGAACTATAGAAAATGGGATAAACTACATGGCAAAAGAGATTTCAAGTCACTTTTTGTGGAGAAATTCACAGAAAACACAGTGTTTCAAAAACACTGTTATCACAAGCGAGAGAAGCTGAAGTAAAGCATAAAAATGCATTACAGTGCAATGGCGAAAACTAACAGTTTACAAACAACTTTCTTAGTTACAACTATGGCAAATGGGATAAACTACATGGCAAAAGGGTTTTCAAGTGACAACTGTGTGGAGAAATTCACAGCAAACAGTGTTTCAAAAACAGCATTATCGCAGCGAAAGAATTTGAAATACATCATAAAACTGCATTACCGTGCCACGGCTTAAACTAAAAGTTTACAAACAGGAGCATTATTTCAGCGAGAGAAGTTGAGATACAGCATCAAACTGCGTTACATTGCCACGGCTTAACCTAATAGTTTACAAACAAGTTTCTTAGTAAAAAAAATATGGGATAAACTTCTTCTTCTTTTAAGTTTTATGGCCAATGGCATCCAACGAAAGGTGCATTACTGCCACCTACTGTATTGGAGTGTGGACCAGAGTTACCTATCCCTTTACAAGGGATACTTTTAGGGGCCCTAAATCCTTTTACTCAATCCTGTTTCTTTCAGTTATTGTAGTACCTTTCCTGCTCCCAAGGTTAATGCATCTTTTAAATTTACTTCCTCTACTGCCAGCTTCCTCTTCAACCTGTCTCGCTCGATTGTGAATTTCTGGCAATGATAAATTATATGCTCTACAGTTTCTGCTATTTGGCAGTGCTCACATAGTCCTGTTGGGTGTTTATTTATTAGTTGCATTGTTTTGTTCAGCCTTGTATGTCCAATTCTCAGTCTGGTTAATATGTTTTCTTCTGTGGTGCTTCCTCTGGATGTCCTCCCTTTGCCAACTTCTTTCTGAACAGCGTAAAGATGTCTTCCTGTGTCTCCTGCGTCCCAACTGTGCTGCCATTCCTTAATAATGTTTCTTTTGATTATTGACTTAGCTTCTGTTCTGCTGAATAAAATGTCTGTCTTGTGCTGCCATTCCAAGGATTGCTTTGCTAATGTATCTGCTGTTTCGTTTCCTTCCTCATTCATTTCCTCTGTGTACTGACACCCACATGAATGATACCAAAATAGCCAAATGTTTAAGTTGGAACAGTGTTTTGTATATTTCATTGATTAAATCCTGCCTGCTATGAAATGTGAATGATTGTAATGACAATAATGCTGAACTGGAATCTGAACAGATTATGACCTTTCTGAGCTGAACCTCCTCCACCCACTGCAGTGCTGTTAAAATGGCCAATGTCTCAACTGTATACACCGACAGATGGTCTGATGTTCTCCTTTTGACCTAATAATGCAAGGATGGAATGGTGATAGCAAAACCGAATCTACCTGTATTAGGACCTTTAGATCCATCTGTGTATGCTGGAGTAAATGATTGATATGTTGTCTGTAGTCTATCCTCCACCACTCCTGCAATATTACCAATATCGTGAAGTGCATGGGTTTTGTAAAAAAAAAAAAAAAAAAAAAAAAAAAAATCAACCGACACTGAGGGAAATAGCAAAGGTGGTGTTGCTGATAGCGGTCCTGTAGAAGTGAATGTTGTATCTCTTGCAAGTTTTCCACTGCTCCACACAAAGCAGTTCTGTTTGGCCCTTTCACTTCCCCAACATGGCAGAAGCATTTGTGGTTGGATGCTTGTCTCCAGAATGTCCTTGCAGATTGGCCCAATAGTTCAACATTAATAGCTTGCGTCTCAAATGCAGCGGTATCTCACCCACCTCCACCTGAAGAGCAGACACAGGACTTGTTCTAAAAGCAGCACAACAGTCTCAGAGCTTGGGATTGCACCACTTCCAGCTTCTTTAATGAAGTTTTTGCCGCTGATTCAAATACCACACAACCATAATCGAGAACTGATCTCATCAGAGCGATATAAATATTTTTCATTGCAGACCTGCTGGCTCCCCATTCTGATCCTGTTAAACACCTCATCAAATTTAAAATATTTTTACATTTCATAACTATCCTCTGAATCCGCTCATTCCATTTGGCTATACTGGTCCAACAAAATGGCGACGCTCCGTATATATGATGTCTTTTGATGAACTTTTATTGAATCGTTCTCTCTCTCTCTCTCTTCCTCGACACCTAGGACACCTCTGACACCGTGAAAACTATAAACAAACATAAACATTTTTGACATATATGGTGATTTCTTTCTGGAGTCTTTCAGGCAAATGTCTGTTGCTAAACAGGCTCACACATTGACAATGTCACAAAACTACAATCTCTCAGAAATGCAATACATGTCGATATAAATGCAAGCCAACAACAATACATAAATGTGTGAACAAATAAACAATTTACCGTGTGCACCTCTTGCGGTCGTTCACTCCTCTCTGCCCCTGCCAGCAAAATGACCCACAATGCCACGGTCATGTGTTCATGGCAACTCTGGGTGTGGTCCGTTACTTTACGGCAATATATAAAGATTTATGGTACCTTGAGCTCAACCAAATTAACTCAACAGATATCAATTGCATATTGATCAATCATGCTCATTTAAAATGCTTGCACACAAGGAACATTTATAAACTTCTTATTAAGCTTCAACATGTCTCTTTGACAGTTACATTCCATGTTAATTTATTATTGAACCACACACCCAGAAACCTAAAAACTTTCACTTGTTCAATCTTTTGTCCATGAATCTTTATGAGTAACCACTCCTCTCTTTCTAGTAAACCAGATTGTTTTAGTTTTTCCCACAGAAAACTTGAATAACCATGAATAAGACCATCTTTCTACTTCATTCACAGCCTCTTGTACTTTCCCTTTAATATGGTTTATGTTTTTTCCCCTCTTCCACAATGCTCCATCATCAGCAAATAGGGATCGTCCAATATCCCCCTGAAGTTGAAAGAGCACATCATTTATCATGATGGAGAACAGTATTGGACTAATTACACCACCCTCAGGTGTACCATTCTCTACTGGGTATCTTCTCTATAGTGCTGTCCCAATTCTGACTTGAATAAATCTGTCAAGTAAAAAGTCTTTAATCCAATTATAAACTCTCCCACCTATTCCCATCATATTTAATTTAATCAACAACCCCTCCTTCCAAACCATATCATACGCCTTCTCCACATCAAAAAAGACAGCCATCACTACCTCCTTATTTACCTGGGCATTTTAGATTTCTGTCTCTAAACAAATAATTGGGTCCATAGTTCCTCTACCTTTCCGAAATCCACTTTGATGAGGTGTTATCATTCCCCTGGTCTCCATATAAAATGTTAATCTGTCGGTTATCATTCTCTCCATAATCTTACCTTCATGAGATGTTCGTGCGATGGGTCTATAATTTGTTGGGTTTGATGAGTCTTTGCCTGGTTTCCTGATTGGGATAATCACAGCTTCTTTCCATGAACTAGGTAGTCTCCCCACTTCCCAAACCTTATTATAAAACAATAACAATTTCATCATTGCTAACCTACCTAAATGCTTCAGCATTATATAACAAATTTCGTCCTTCCCTGGCGATGTCAATCCAGCTCTTTCTATTGCTCTTTTCAACTCTTCCGAAGTAAATGGGGCATCAATTGTCTCTTCTTTCAAGAATACCAGGATGAGCTGACCGTGTCCTTTCCCTTCCTCTCTTACCTTCTACTGTCAAGTTGGCAGAGCTGTGGATTTCTTTTAATGCTTTTGCCATCATCTCTGCCCTCTCCCCATCTGACACTGCTGTTTCCTCCCCTCTCTTCAATATGGATACTGCCGTACTCTTCTAATTCCTCTCATGCTTCTAATCATCCCTCAAATCTCTCCCACAGGTGTTGATCTCCCAATTCTGCTACAGTAATTCCGCCAGCTTTCCCTTTTTGCTTTCCGAATGATTTTCCGAACTCTTGCTTGTGCTTGTTTATACTGTATTAAATTCTAGAAATTATGTGATCTTTTTAATAACTTAAGAGCTTTGTTTTTTTCTTTCACTACTCTCCCACACTCATATGTCTACCAGGGGATAACTTTTCTTTTCATCCTTCCTTTACTTTTAGCAATTGTTTGATTTGCTGCTTCCAGTATTGTAAATGTCATTTTTGTATCAATCTCATCAATATCCTCATTTAAGTCTATTTGATCAATTTCTTGCTCACATATATATTTAAAAAGTTTCCACTTTGCCCTACTAAATACCCACTTACCTACCATATCTCCCTGTTCCTTACTCCTTTGTAATGATATTTTACAATTTATTGGAAAATGATCACTGCCTACTGATGTTTCATCTTCTACCTCCCACTCGCATATCCCTGCTAAATTCCTAGATACAATAGTTAAGTCTAGTGCAGACGTGTTCCCCATGTGCACATCTAATCTAGTCCCTCTACCATCATTTAAGCAAACCAAATTATTTTCTTCTAGTAACTCTTCTATTACCTCCCCGTTTACATATGTTCTTACTCCACCCCATAATGTGCTATGTGCATTAAAATCTCCACATACCACCACCTTGTTGCCACCTGTCCCTTCAAGTTGTGCCAATCTATTCACCTCTAATTTTTTACAGGGATTATAAAAATGAATAACTATGATCTCTCCTTCACTTGTCCATATCTCCACAGTTACATATTCTAGCTCAGTCCCTATCTTTACTTCTCTAAATGTAATGTCTTCACTCATAAATGTGGCACATCCTCCTCCTTGACCGCCCTCCCTATCACACCTAACACCTATCCAGCTAGTCTGAAGTCCAAATTTGGTTTTAACCATGTTTCCTGTATGTATATGATATCTGGTTTACTAGAAACATTTTCAACATATTTTTTTAATTCTTGTCCATTTGCTCTTGACTTGCTTGCATACTGAGATTATTTCTAACTTCCTCCCATGTTAGCCCGCTGATATCTAGGTGGTGGATTGCTGCTTTAACAATTATCTGGATTCTCTGTTTTTGATTTTACCCCCATTGTAGCATTTACTGCCCCTGCTATGAAAGTGACTAGCTTTTTTAAGTCTATCAATGTTTTACCCTCCTTTGACTGATCTGGGACTGCTGTGGGTTGTTTTACTGTCTTAATTGTTCCATCAGTTCCTCCACTCTGGCTGACCCTCTTCACTGCCTCTGCATAAGTGATTTTATTCTGCACCCTCACCTGCTGTATTTCCCTCTCCCTTTTCAATACCTCACACCCATAGTAAGCCACACTGTGTTCCCCCCGCAGTTACAACACTTTGGTTGCTCATGCCTGCACTGCCCATACTCGTGGCCTTCTCCACACCTCGCACACCTCCTTCTGCCTTTACATGCTTTAGCTGTGTGTCCGAATCTTTGACAGTTGTAACACCTCATAGGCTTTGGAATGAGCTCCCTAACAGTGTAACTCAGGTAACCTAAAGAGACTTTCTTTGGTAGTTCTTCCTCTTCAAAATCCAGCACAACATAATCATCGTCTCTCCTCATCCCCTCTCGAGTTACCTGCAGCCTTCGGGCTCCTTTCAAAGTTCCTCCTTTAAGGATTGCTTTAATTTCCTCCATTGTGACTCCAACCGGCATCCCCCAAATCACTCCCTTACCCCACTTACTTTCTCTTTGGATACTGTTTGTCCTCACTACTTTAAACGGCCCTATTTCTTTAATCCTGTCTGCTCATTCTCTTTGCTCTTCATTTCTACATACATCAACAAATTTCCGTCCTTCAAAACTTTCGCCATTAGAATATCTCCAATCAGATTTTTTAATACTGCAGCCCCGCCGCCGCAGGCCTCTTTGACATTGGCGGGGGTGCACCTAAACAAGATGACAGCAGCAGATGATGTGCAGTCTTTCCTCAGCATGTTCGAGGCAGTGGCGGATGCGTGTGGCTGGCCAGTGGTGGAGCGGGCGGTCCAGCTCTTGCCACTCCTGACAGGGGAGGCACAAACGGCAGAGGACCGGCCCTTCACCCATGCCCATGCTAAGTGATGCCGCGGCCAGGTGGTTGCAGCTGGGGAGCTCGGCGGGAGAGCAGGCCTTGCCGGAGAAGGTGCTGATGGAACAGTTTGTGGGGGGGCTGCTGGTCAAAACATCAGCGTGGGTACGCTGCCACTGTCACGCATCACTGGCGACTGCCATCATTTTGGTGGAGGACCACCTCACTGTCCACCCCAGTGGTCAGCAAGACAGCACGTGCCCGTTGGCTCCAGTCCGGCCAACTCCCGCCCCTCGGAGAAGATCACAACAGCAGCTCCCGGCTCGGCTGCTACCATCTCCGCGGTCTCACCCTCTCCCTCCGGTCGTGTCTCCACAGGTCCCAGCAGCTACAGGCACCCTTCCCAACCTACAGGGGGCTCCTGTCAGACGTCAGGGCAGGAGTGTTGGAGGTGTGGGCGGCCCGGGCACTGCTGGTCCAGGGGTGACATATCGCATTCCGGTAAGGATCGAGGGGGTGTACATCAGGCAATGGTGGATTCTGGCTGTACACAATCTATGATTCACCAGAGCCTGGTTCGGCCCGGGGCATTGGTGGAGGCATTGTGGGTGAAGATTAGATTTTGATTTTTGATTTTTTGGGGGATTTTGTCCACTTTATTAATCCCCGAGGGGAAATGTCTTCACTACAGCAGGGGGGCTCTCAGGGGGGAGCTGCTGCAGCAGGCTGCCACTAGCGCGGCGCCAGGTAACCTGACCTGAGGTGCATGTTTTTGGATGATGGGAGGAAGCCGGAGAACCCGGAGAGAACCCACGCAAGCACAGGGAGAACATGCAAACTCCGCACAGAAAGGCCCAGGACCGGATTCGAACCCCGAACCTTTTTTGCTGTGAGGTGACAGTGCTAACCACTGCACCACCGTGCTGCCCGAAGGTGTGTGCATGGGGATGTTCACGAGTATCCCATTGTATCAGTGGAAATTAGATACATGGGGAAAAAGAATAGTGTGAAGGTAGTTCAGATTAGGGGGTGCGCCATACGCACCCCCTGATCCCCAGTGTCCGGGGGTGCGTTCACGGCAGACAGGGTCATGTGATATGTGTGCTGTGCTCAGTGGTGAAGCGAGGTTGTCCGACACTGCAGACAGGGAGGGGGAACCAGCGGAGCCTCCCTTGGAGACTCCACCGGTTCCCGAATTTCACTCCATGGAGGATTTTCCACTTGAGCAGTCTCGTGATGATACTCTACGCTTTGCCACTGACCAAGTGATAAGAATTGATGGTCAGTTGGTTCGCCCTGATGCACTGCAGTCATATCCGCATTTTTCAGTGATTAGGGACAGGCTGTATAGAGTGAGTCATGACACTCAGACAGGACAGGAAAAGACCCAGTTGTTGGTGCCAAAAAGCCGTCGGGAAATCATTTTTCAGGCGGCTCACTATAACCCAATGGCTGGCCACATGAGATACACTAAAACACTAAACCGGATAATGACCCAATTTTATTGGCCAGGTATCCGGGGGGATGTGCGCCGTTGGTGTGCGTCCTGCCCGGAGTGTCAACTGGTAAACCAGCCGGCCATTCCGAGGGCGCCTTTACGTCCTCTACCATTAATGGAGGTCCCATTTGAGCGGATTGGCATGGACCTCATCGGGCCATTTCACCAGAGTGCACGGGGATATCGCTTTGTGTTAGTTCTGGCGGATTACGCAACACGATATCCCGAGGCAGTGCCACTACACAGCATTTCTGCAAAGAGTGTCATGCAGGCTCTATTTTAGGTCATCTCCCGAGTCGGAATCCCGAAAGAGATTCTGACTGACCAGGGCACCTTGTTCATGTCACAAACACTGAGGGAACTTTACGGATTACTGGGGGTTAAATCTATTCGGACCAGTGTGTACCACCCACAGACTGACGGTCTTATGGAGCGTCTGAATAAGACTTTAAAATCCGTGATCCGTAAGTTTATTCACAAAGATGAACGCAATTGGGATAAATGGTTTAATCCTCTGTTGTTTGCAATGCGGGAAGTCCCGCAGGCCTCCACAGGATTTTCTCCCTTTGAACTGCTGTTTGGCAGGAAACCACGGGGGGTGCTTGCCCCGCTTAAAGAAAACTGGGAGGGAGGCCCGAGTCCCGGTAAAAGTGAAATTCAATACACTCTGGATCTGCGAGCAAAACTCCACACACTGGGACGGCTGTCACGAGAGAATTTGCTCCAGGCCTAGGAATATAAACAATGGCAGTACAACAGAGGGGCCAAGCTGAGGCAATTCACACCGGGAGAAAAGGTACTTGTATTACTTCCTTCTTCCAGCTCGAAACTCCTCGCCAAGTGGCAAGGACCCTTTGTGGTCACACAGCGAGTAGGGGATGTTGACTATGAGGTGGTGCGTTCTAACAGGGGATCTGCACAGATTTACCACTTCAACCTCTTAAAATCATGGAGAGAGGCGGAGTCTGTTTCTCTGGTGTCCGCGGTATCTGAGAGAGAGGAGTTGGGGCTAGAGGTTCCAAAGTCTACCAATCCTGCCTCGCTCCCTTATCAAGCCCATCTCTCCGGGACCCAGAGAGCAGACGTTGCCCAGTTGCAAAAGCAGTTTGCTGACGTGTTCTCTCTCCTGCCAGGACGCACAAACCTCAAAGTGCACCACATTGAGACTTCTCTGGGTGTGACGGTTTAGTCGCGACCCTACAGGTTACCTGAACACAAAAGAAAAGTGGTTCAGAGGGAATTGGCTGCTATGCTGGAGATGGAAGCAAAAGAAGAATCCAACAGTTGTTCTTGTTGTCAAGAAGGCTGGATCTATATGATTCTGTGTAGACTATCGCAGGGTGAATGATGTGTCACGATTTGATGCCTCCCCAATGCCCCGGGTCAACGAACTCCTGGACCGTCTGGGCACTACTGGTAACCAGTGAAGGAAGCGGAGGAGCGGAGGAGTGGAGTAGTGTGAGTGAATTTCGGGAGGATGTCCTGCCATGGAGCTGCATGTCTCTGCCCTGCGCTTGTCGTCTCCACCAACAGTTCTTCTCTTGTATCTCTATGCTGTCCTTTTCTCTCCATGCTCTCCTCTCACCCCAACCGGTCGAGGCAGATGCTCCGCCCACCTCTGAGCCTGGTTCTGTCGGAGGTTTCTTCCTGTTAAGAGGAAGTTTTTCTTCCCTCTGTTGGAGGTTTTTCTCCCTTAAAGAGGATTTTTTTCCCCTCCTAGCTTATGTGGGAATTGTTGAATTGTTGGGTTTCTCTGTATAATATTGTAAAGTCTTGCTGTAAGGACTTTAATGTGTTAAGTACCATGAAATAACCTATGTTGTGATTTGGCGCTGTATAAATAAAGTTGAATTGAATTGAATTAATCTTTTTCTCTATAATCATTTGAAACAAGGACAAATTTAATAATATTAGCCATATCTGGACCACACACAAGAAACCAAAAAAGCCAAAACCAGATTTTTGTGTGTGGCCCTGATGTGGCCCATATGATCTTTGGAATTGCCAGAAGTGAGCCATGTGTGCCATAAATGGCCCAGATAAGGCCCAGAAGTGTATGCTATCTGTGCTGCCCCCACTGCTGCACAGTGCTGCTTGCCTGTTTATTAAAGCTAATTAATATAAAATGTGTCCAAATCGCAACAAATGCACATCCATCGGTATAGATAGTAAGCTAAGATAGAAAATACATTTGTATGTATGTGGCATATTTACCTTTTAAAGTTCACCATTTGGAAAGTAAATAATGGAATTAAGGTATGCACAAATATCTCACTTTCTATGACAAATTTTCTGCTTCATGTATGCAATGACCATGTTAAATGTGTAAAACCAATATTTGAAACTCAAATATACATAACTCATACATAAGAGGATATGTCCTGTTGTTCAAAATGTGTATGTCTGCGTATGCATGCAGATTTCTTTCTTTCTTTTTTTTTTCAGCACTGAATTCTGCTTTGATGCCTCACAGGCTACATGCGCAGGAGGCTGCAGGTTAAATGAGTTTCCACTTTTCCGACATGGAACACAAAGTTTGACAATGACGGTGTGAGAACAAATTCAAATGTGGGTATTGAGATTGACCATGTCGACTGTCCTCGTCTAAAAGGTGTAGTGACAGTATGACAGTTTGGAATGCTAAATAGTCGACCAGCCAACATACAACATCCTTGGGTCGGAGTATGTATTTGATAGTGATGTTACGAGGTGTGCCGACGCTTCGAAGCGTGTGTCGAGTAACGGAGGGGGCGTTTCCTCGAAGCGTGTGTCGAGTAACGGAGGGGGCGTTTCCTCGAAGCGCGTGTCGAGGCTTGCTTCATTTAGGGGAGGAGCCAAAAATGATGACGTCCGAGGCGTTGGCTGTACCACGTGACTGCTTCGGGAAGTGGTTCAGATTTTGCCGGGAGGTTTGCCGGGCTCCATTCAAAATGTGAGTTGTTGATGGAGAGTTGCGGTCAGTTGAGAGTTTGGATAGTTTGGATAGTTTAGAGAGAGAGAGAGAGAAAGAGAGATAGTTTGGAGATTTAGGAGAGTGAGGAGAGAAGGAGGTGATAAGATGGAGCCAGCTGGGAAGAGGAGGATTTCCCCTGCGTGGGAACACTTTGATTTGATAACTCCTAATAAGGTAAGCTAAATCTAACTCTATTTCAGACACATTAGGTTTGCTTATCAAGAACTGTATTTTTCAGTTTCTTATTTTATTCAAAGGTGAGATGTTTATTGTGCTCCAAGGAGTTGGGGTACAATAACAACACCTCATCCATGCTGAGGCGTTACCGTGCCTTGCATGAGAATAAGGAGGAAACTGGAGCTTCACCCAGCCAAGGTAAGTCATTACAATATTACAAATGCACCATCACAAGTTTTCCCTGTTCACTTTTGTTTATTGTTCAAATAAAGACAGATAACAAACACTGTATTTATTCTCTTTTAACCAGCCACCAGAAAACCAGAGGTGGATGAAGCCCTCGTCTCCATGATAGTGAAGGACACACAGCCCTTCAGTATTGTGGATGATGTTGGATTCAGGGCATTTGTGTCCAAACTGGATCCTAATTATGTCCTCCCTACAGGGCAGGTATGTATGGGTGCATGCATGAAACAAATGAGTACTTTATTGTGTCTCACAGTTCAGCACTATGTATTTTTTCCTTGAGGCTCTGAAGGCCACGGTGGAGGCCAAGTATGAGTCAGCTAAGGAGAAGGCTAAGGCTAAAGTGGAAAAGGTGGCTGCTGTTAGCCTTACTTCTGACATGTGGACATCCACAAAACCAAAAACTGTTGAGAAACTGTTATTTCTGAATAAAAATGAATAAAATGTCCCCTGTCCTGTACATCATTGTCCAAGTTACACAAGCATATTCAGTCCCCTCTTCCTAGTTCCACAAACACTTCCACTGTCCTCTGCCTGCTTAAGCCCATGACATTTTCCTAAAGTGACAGAAAAACATGATTACACAACCTGCCATATCATATGATACTACCATTTTGGGAAAATTTACACACACAGAATACATTCAAAAGATATTTTATTATGCACATATGTGATAATTTATGTACAGAAATTATTTGGTCATACATTTTTGTAATTCATAGTCATTCCCAACAGCCATAACAGACACAAACATTCAATGCATCACATGTGGTTCAGATCCAGCTGCCTGTCATTATACACTTGGCCAGTAGGTGGTTTGGTGTGCACATGAAGCTCCGAGTAATGAACCCTTTCTAGAACCAACTAGCTGAAGTGGTTCGATGCCTCCTGAGGCTTCATCTCACCATCACTAGTATTTGAGGTAGGGAGCGCGGACTCCTGAAAATTAATATAAAACACCAAACAGGTCAGAATATTTGACGAAATGCCCTTATATGGCGTATAACGTGGGGGGCGTGGCGAAATGAGCGTCAAGACTGCCGTCTCTGTGTCTGTGGGCTGACGTCGACTCTAGATTATTATCGTTTGAGTTTGAAAAATGGCCACAGAAGAGCTCTCGTCCAAACTTAGCCGTCGGCTGCAGATAGAAGAAGGATCCGAGGATCCCGTCGCCGTCGACGTACCCGAACCGCAGGATCGGTCGGACGAGAAGCCGAGTACGGCCAACGCGGACTCGGAACTGGGCGCGAAGCTGATGCGGCGAGGAGAGCTGAACGAGGGGCAGGGTGAGCACGTCCAGCCCAGCATGAAGGTCTGCAACCCTTACACCGAGTTCAAAGAGTTCTCCCGAAAGCAGATCAAAGACATGGAAGGAATGTTCAAAATGTGAGTGTTGTCTGGATAAAAACCCTGAGCGAATTTCCAATGCTTTTTATGATCTTCCTCAAATAAGGTGTTCCTCTTTTCTTTTTTTTTCTTTTTTTGAAGTCATGAGTCAGTGGGTGGTAAAGATTGATCAAGGAAGTTGGGTTGTCAGGTTGTTGGTAAATGTCACATTTTAAATACACAAAACTGCAATTGTTGAATAATTTCCACTATTTGGCATACACAAGTAAGAGGCAACATGTAGAATAACACGAGTTTAAATCTAAATGGGTTCATTGAGTCATTGAGAAATAGTGTTGCATTTGTCACAGCAGTTGGGGCTTTGATCACTGATAATGGGTGTTACACTTAAATGTGATGATAGGCTCATAGATTAATAAAGCAAATAATCAGCACTGCAGCTGTAGGATACTATATGTTAAATCTAATGTATCCAGGGGTTCCTGAACCTTGAGTGATTGCACGGTCAATTAAATAACAGGCTCTTATTGAGTAAAAAAAAAAAAAAAAAATGCGTAGTGTTCCCAGTCCAGGAAGTGTTTTGCAACCCAGTTAGCAAACAATCATTGAAACTGTGTTAAATAAATGTTATGCCGTAACCATTAATTAAATTGAATCAACGTTGAGCTCTGATGTTTATTCTCCATCATTTTTCCATCCTCTGTTAACATTGAAACATCATTTGAAATGATAACTAACTTCATACTCCTTCAAATGCTGTATGTCAATGTGTTCCTGTAATACTGATGCATCTGCTTGTTTAGGCACCGCACATGTCTGCATTTCATTTTTTGAGACAAAATGCGGAATCCGCTTTTTTGAACTAGTTCCTGTTTTTTTAGTTCCAGAAAGGGTGTCATACAATTCTTTGGAACCTTCTTGTCAATAATTATCAAGAAAAAGTTTAGGTTTTGTTAATTATACGCGAGAAATATGATTCTCAAAATTTATAGGTAGTGACATTTTCAGAATACATTTTTTTACCTACTTAAAATGAACTTCAAATTGCAAGAGATTACACACAGTTGTCAAGAACTAGCTTGTGATTTGATAGAAAACGTTTGGCGTGTACCTTCCTGGGGGGTGCCTGCAAACGTTTCTTTTTAATTGGTAGTTATAGGTTTGCTCAAATTTCCCCATATTTGCTGTGTTCATGCAACTTGTGTTCCAAAACCAGAATCTAAAATTTGATGCAAATCGGCCAAACACTGAGGCTCTGATTGCCTGTTGTGTTAAAAAAAAGTTATAAAAACTACATTTCCCAGAATGCAGTCCAATGAATTACTTTCTGGATTTGAACAAAGACACAAATAGTGAGCCCAAACTGTAGGCTGTGCAAAGGTAAAATTTCATTGGAAAGTAGTGGGCCCCAAACATTATTTTCTGAAAAGATTTGACAGGTCAACTGTAGGGGTTGCTATAATAATGGTCAACGCCCTTTATTAAATAACTCCTTAACTGTAAGTCACACATTCAAATGATTTATATCCACGTGTTCCTTAAATGGTGCTGCATCTGCTGATATAAAGGCATGCCCATTTCTGCCTATACTTTTTTTTACTTTTTTTATTTCATAAAATCACCCGCTTTTTCAAACTAGTTTCTTTTTTCACTCAGAGTAGCTAATAAGATGTCGGAAGATTCTCTGGAACCTCCATGTCAATAATTATGAAACACATTTTAGATATCGTTATTTTATGTTAATATGATCTCCGAAATTGATGGCTGGGTGAAATGTTCAAATACAAATCTTTAGCTTCTCATGATGAACTCCAAATTGCATGGAATTGAACACAAGGATGAGTTTGCAATTCAATATTCATAACTTGGTGTAAATACAACCCTAGGAACACCCTTACATGTGTTTTTTCTTTTGAGTAGCTACTTGTAGCTATGCTCGAACTCTTTCCATTTTCGATATGGTTTCACATCCGTTCCAGAACCAGAAATTAAAATTTGATACAAAAAGGGCCAAACGTTAAGGCTGTGGTAGCCCATTTTCTTCAAGAGTTAGGAAACTACATTACCCCCAAATGCAAAATTTAATGAGCTTCAACACAGTTTTCAAATTGAGTTTGTGATTCAGCATACAAACTTGGGTGTAAATACACCCCAAGGGTGCGCCCTCAAACGGATTTTAAATAGATACACATAGCCTTAATCAAATTTCAACCTTTTTGCTATGCTTGTACCATGTATAACCCAAAACCAGAATTTTAAATTTGATGCAAAATGGCCAAATTGCAAGTGTTTCTTGTTGTTTTTATGTTTTGCATCCCAGTGCCACCATATTAAAGAGATGTTATGGATGAATAATACAGTATTTTATATTGTTTTTCATTAGAAAACTGAACCCAAAACTAAACTATTATTGTATTCATGTTGAAATATTGGTAGATAGTAGATTATTGAACGAACAAATTCTGTGTTGACCACAGACTACATATTCTTTCTTTTATTTGTCCCATAAGGCTTGACGTGTCATTTCTTTTCAGAGGAGAATTTTCAGTGCTCACTATCTTTGTTTAAAATTTCACCTTTGCACCACCTACGGTTTCTTTGTTAAAGCTGCAGGCTCTGGTAGCCTGTTTTCTTCAAACGTTTGAAAACTACATTACCCAAAATGCACTCCTAGGAATGACTTGTGCTTCCTGCAGCTTTGTGAACTCTGGCTTTCTGTTTTAGGCTCTGAGTGAGTTTACATAAAAGAGGAGGTGTTTGCAGCATCTGACCAATCACAAACATGGACAAGTTTACTGATAGCAGAGTGATATATTTTTTACAAAGGACAAGCAAACTATAATTTAAACCAAAATTATAATGAAGTTAAAGACACGATCCAGATTAAAAGCAGCACAGCTGCAGCTGCTAAATGATGGGAGGATGTGCAAAAACATTGCAGACTGTGTGAATGTGTAACCCACGTTGAAAGCCTCATATCAGCTCACCATAAACTGACTAAATACATGTGCGCATATATCATTAGATGTATTTATTATTAGATGTATTCTCATGACGTGTATGCATTTTTTAGTCTTAGAGGTTTTTGTTGTTGTTGCTTTTTTTTGTTCGTTTTGCACTTTGGGACTGCTCTATTTAGTTGCTGTTTTCCTCTTTTATTTCTGATTTGCACCTCAGGAACACAGCTTTTTGTGGTAGTTTTTGCATTTTCTTTGTGTGTTTGTGCTTTGTTTTTGTTGTGGTGTTTTCTTTTTGTTTTTGTATCTCAGTGCCACTATACTTATCTCAAACTGTCTATTTATTTTAAAGATCCACAGATCATATGTTCTTTCATACAGATGACCAGCCCCAACACTTTGACATTTTTTTTTTTTTTTTTTTTTTTTTACATTGATAACATCACCACCAGACACACAAATCTGATATCCTAAAACACATTGAGGTTAGATGGTTAGCCTAGCCTAGCTGTAACAAACCGGTTTTCTTCTTGATTATGTCAAGGTACGATGCGGGAAAAGACAACTACATTGACCTGATGGAGCTGAAGCTGATGATGGAGAAGCTCGGAGCGCCACAGACACACCTCGGCCTGAAAAACATGATTAAGGAGGTGGATGAGGACTTGGACAACAAGCTCAGTTTCAGAGAAGTGAGAAGAAAAAGAAAACCTTCTTCAAATTCCTTAATAGGATGTGACGTTCCTTTTCAATACATCCATGTCTATCTTTTCTTCCTGTTCTCCAAAGTTCCTGCTGATCTTTAGGAAGGCAGCAGCAGGAGAGCTGGCGGAAGACAGTGGCCTCAGTGTTCTTGCTCGCCTCTCTGAAATTGATGTCTCCACGGAGGGGGTCAAAGGAGCCAAGACGTTTTTTGAAGCTAAAGTAAGTTGAGTCTAAACTTCTACAGCAAAACACAGTCAATATTTCATTACAGTAGAGACACTAGCTTTAAGTCCGTGTAAGATAAAAAAAAAAAAAAAAAGAGTTTTAGTTTCTTCACACCACTGAAAAATGTGTCATTGACCACCCGGGCCGAATTTGAATGATTTAAAAACATAGACAATTACATGAAAGTAGGTTTGAAATTGTGACAAAATAAACGGTGCTCTCGAATGCTGCGGGCGAATCCGCTGAAAATGAGCCTGGTCGTGGGGACCACACCGCCTCTGAAGTATCTATGACGTGGAAAACGGATGCTTCATCCAGCTGTTTTAAAGGACTTCTTCGGCCACCGTAGACGGAATTTACTTCTGAACAGGAGGACGCTGACCGACAAGAAGATCAACAGTGTGATGGTAATATTTTTCTCACATTCATTCAAGTTAGCCACATGACTGACTAGCACAGCCGAGCTTAATCGACTCAGGCTGTCAATAAACAGAACCTATTTTCGTATTTTCCATATAGTTTTGATGGTATGGTGACAGATCCAATTAGCAGTCACGCCCCACACTTAAACACAAGTTTATATTATGAATTATTTAGCCATTAATATATATTTTTTTCTATGCGTACCATTTTGTTGTAGATTTTTAAATAAATGAACCTTGTAACCAGATTTGAATTTTGTTGCATATTTTAACATTTATAGGAAAAAGAACACCTGCTATTATCATTGTTATTGAGACCATAATAAGATTTAGCACAAGGTGTGTTGTCAGTTTGAACTACAGCTAAAAATAAATCCTTTCTACAGTATATCTGTTGAGCTTTAACCCTGCCCAAAACTCTCTCTATATGCATTGATATAACACCATTACATCTCATTACCTTTATGCCTCTTCTCTCCCATAGTTTTGTTTATTGTGTGTTGTCTTACTATGGAGTTCCCATGGCTCTCTTAATTGTTTACCTTTTTTTTGCAGGTACCCTGGAACTTCATGTCTCCTGTCTGCGATTACCGGCCCCACAAACAGTTTATTTTCTTCAAATTCAGTGCTTTTAATTTTTCCTCTCCTCTCACCCCAGTGAGTTCTGCTGGAGGTTTTTCCCTGTTAAAATGAAGTTTTTCCTTTTAACTGTCTGATGTGTTTCTTCCTGTTAAACAGGAGGTTGTTTTTTTCCCCCTCCCAGCTGTCACTTGTGGGAATTGTTGAATTGTTAGTTTTCTTTATATAATGTTGTATGGATCTTTTTTAAGGGCTTTACTACATTTATTGCCTTGAATTGTAATTGTGGTGGTATGATAATAAAATTGAATCGAATCTTGTAATGACCTGGATTATGGTCACAATTATTTATCTATTCAATACCTTTCCAGAAAAACTACATTATACAACCAGTAATTCTGACCCAGCGATCAGATTGGTCAACTGTACATTTGAAAAGTGCTCAAATCAGCATAACAGCACACCCTCCTCATCACTAGAAATATCACTCCGCCTTCTCAATGGGAATATATGATTGGAATTGAATTTCATATAATATGCAATATAATGTTTTTACTTTCTATAGGTCAATTAAATGTGACCCATTTGGCAAAATTGGGTCTCTTTTGGTCCTTTTTTGTTGCTTATACCATAACACCACAGATAGTCTCAAACTTAAGATCCCGGCAACGGCTAGCTTGACCAGTTATGTTTTACCATTGTGCTAAAATCTTAAAAATACATGACTCCATTGAAATCTTTTTTCATCAGATATCTTCATGCCCCACAATATGAATACATTTTGATTATATATTTTATTTAGATGGTAACTTCTTGTACAATTGCAATATGACACCACTGTCGTGCCAATAATATTGCTTAATTCCAATCTTGGAAAGCTGATGACCAGATTTTAAGTAATGACATGTTTATGTATGCCACAACTTACTTTTTTGGAATTGTGTATTGTTGGGCTGTGATACAGAAGATGGCCTGAGGCAGGAGGTCAGCCACAAGAGCAATAAGGCAGGCAAGTATGCTGGAGCAAGACACTGACCACTGCACATGGGGAAAACTATTGTTTTTTCCTGTTTGAAGTTGCGATGTGTGCAGTTGTAATGAAAAATAAAACAAGACCTTAAGAAGGAATAGAGTTTTGGCCATTGTTGAGAGACCTATTACAAACCGGTCTTTTTCCTAAACATTATGATTCATCGGTGTAGTGTCTGTTTTTCTAAAAATATTAATGCACTGCTTACTTTGTGAAATACGCAGGTAATACCATTGGAATAATGTGTATATACTTAATTAATGTCCAACATTTTGAGTGAGAATCACAATTGCACGGTGGAGATGGTGACTCAATTGCTGGCAGAAAGCAGCTCATTAGGAATGGGATTGTGGGGTTAGACATGTGACATTGCTTCAGAAGGTCACTCATACTGTGAGCACAGGAATGCAGGAACAGCCTTTGCTTCCAGCTCAGCCACAAAAGATGCAAGGTTAATGGATGACCTCACTAAAGAGAAGGTCCATAAGCTCATGGATGTGTTCTAAACATAGGAGTATATGGCGTATAGTTTGAGTAATTCATATAGTCTCATCGGTTGACAAATTGTTACTAAAATAACTGCAATTAGAAATTTTGTCCACTTTCAACACCCTGGTGTTGCAAAACTGAAAACCTGAATCTGGCAAGTGAGAATTTTTTAAATCGTAGTATTTAATCCTCACAATTGACACAACACTACCCCTCTCTTGGGGTCGAGAAATTTGATTTAAAACTGCAGTTCTTCTACAGTCCTGTCTTGTAAGTTCACACAGAGTTTTCATTGAAATGCAAAGCTGCCAGGTAAGACCTAAAATGAGGAGGACTGCTATGGGAATGAGTCTCTCACACTCTGTGCTTTTCACGCCTGGAGTTAGGTGGGAAAGTGAGGATATTCCTACTGAAAACAAAACTAATGGGATAGTTAGTTAGTTTTGTTAGTGTGAGATGATAGACTTAAAAAAAAAAATTAACAGTAAAACTGTCTATAGACACGTTTTAAAATGAAAGGTAACATTTTTAAAAACAAAATCAATTGTCAACTGAACAGTGACATAAGTGTCAATCCCAAAACGGGCTTTTTTTTTTTACATGCCTCTGGTTGCAATTTCATTGAGGTTCCAGGTTTTACTCAAAACCTTTATCTAGATATCTCGGTGAACTTTCCACTTGGAAAAGACCCTGATCCTAAATTCACAGCACATAGGTACAGTGAAAACAACTCCACTAGACATCAACCTGTATCCTAAGCAAGTTATAAAGATAGCCTGCCTACTTTAAGATTGGTTCAGCCGTTTCTCAAGCCCCAATGGTCAGAACAAAAAAACATTTCACGTCTGCGGAAGCTGGAAACTTCTACACGGTTGACTTGAGGCATCTCCCCCTGAGGCATTGTGTCGTTGCCTGGCAATGGGAACCGGCCGAATGGGTCACTCAGCTGATTGGTATGCTGAAATCTTCCCAGTTGTACTGGAGTGGACAAATTGCACGCTTTTCTTTGAACAAACTGTTTAAACTGTCACTTTGAAGGAACTGGCGCTGGTCATATGGCAAAAGACCTTCAGAAAGCCTTCATGCATGTAGTGCAGTGTAAACTTGGCGAGATGGCAGTGCTTGTAGTTGCAGCATCTCAGTGCTCATCTCATCGATGCTCTTTGATTGTTTTGTCTTGCTTAGTGTCTTTATTATTGAATGCTACGTGCTCATCGGCCAACATATCGTACAGCGATAGTCAGGAATTTTAGGTCACCAGCCTACAAAATGGAGGAGCTAGAATCTACAATATCAACACAGACAAACATTCGGAACTGCTGCACTATTATTATCACGGAAACGTTGCTAATCCCTCCGATTCCAGAGGAGGCCATGTCGCTACCAGGCCGCGCTGCACACTGATACGACAGAAACCAAAATGCTAAAACGGCATTGAACCATCTGCTGGCCACCATTACATTTTTATGGAATATAGTGAGCTCTGAAAATTCTCTTCTTATAAGAAATGAGACATGTCAACCATTAGGCGGCGGTACAACTTGGTCAACACTTTTTATTGAATAACTCCGTAACTATAAGTCTAATTCAAATGGTTTATATCAATGCGTTTCTTGCATGATGCTGCATCTGCTGGTATAGGCCATGACCATTTCCTTTTATACTTTTTTATTTTTCTGCAAAATCACCAAAAAATTTGAAACCCACTCTTTCAAACTAGTCTTTTTTTTTCACTCAGAGTCACTAATAGAATGTCAAAAGATTCTCGGAACATCCTTGTCAATAATTATTTACAAAAATATTTAAATATTGTTAATTATATGTGAGGGATATAATCTTAAAAATGTATATCTGGGTTAAATTTTTTGAGAAAATGTTTTTTTCAGCTGATCTCCTTATTAACTCAAAAACACAAGAACTGAACCTAATAACCTACCCATTACCTTCCTATAATGTCAAACGAAAATATATATTAACGACAGTGACATAAGTTGGTTATCACTGCGCAATATATTAACGAAAAGTTTTAAATTAGGACACGTCCCACCTGGACGACAATTAACAAACAAAGGGCCGGTGGCTGTAACATACAAAGGCCAACCCCAACACACAATTAATACACACCGAATATCCCCCCCAAAAAACAAAGTCCCACTGTCCCCGCGTGCGCAAACTGAAATGGTCTTCACTGTCTTTAAGAACAGTCTCCAAACACAAAAGGTCTGATACCAGGTGAAGCGTGGCGAGCTGCCGCGGCTTAATACCGCCAAACAAAGCCGCAGATCTCCCCATCGCTGTTCGTCCAGAAGTTTGAACTCCCTCTCACAGTAAATGTCCATGTGTTGGGATAATCCAAAGGATATTAGTCCAGAACGATGTGGTTCCCTTAGAAAGATCCCTGGACTCGCTGCCAGGTATTGTTCTCTGGACGCAGACTTCCCCACCTGCCCGAGCGCTCTCCCACAGGGAAGTAATTTCCTTTATTTATAGAGTCCGGTAATAAATAAAAAAAAGAAACATAAAGGCCCATGTTCATTTACTGTGCAGATGCAACTGGCCACTGACAATAAATAATTTAGTCTGACATGATAGCAAAAAAATTAACAAATTACATGTCCCTCCATCACAATGTATAAATGGCAAACTTAGGTGACCATTACAACACATTCAAATGCTTTATATCGATATACATTTTATGCAAATCAGCCACATAATGACGCCTCAGCAAATCTTTAAATATCCATGTTTTTTTATTGCACCAAAATGCATGTCTTTTTATGAATAAATATTTGTATGAATAAATATTGCTTTGTAAATATCGGAGGCCCTCAAAGTTTACTTTGGAGAAAATTTGCATGAACCAGGAGAGGGTGCTAAAGTAAATACAATTGCCTTTTGTCAAATAACTCATTAACCGTACACATCACAAATTGAGCTGCATCTGCTTATAAAGGCTACGCCCACTTTGACTTGATTTTTTCTGGAAAATTACAATACATGCAAAACCTCCTTTTTTTAGAGTAGTCTGTGTTTGTTTGTTTTTTAACTCGTTGTCAAAAGATTATCTGAAAAATGATGTGAAAATTTGAAAGAGAGGGACATTTTGGGATAAAAGACTTTAGGTTCCCCAGACAATCCCCCCAATTTGCTTGAGATTTGAAACCTCTGTCAAGTATGAGGTTAAGAGTTGGTCAACAATTTTTGGTGTGTATCCAGGGAGTTCCCTGAAGATCTTCGTCTTCAGGTTTAGCTCACTGCGGCAAGCATTGGGTTGCACACAGATGACAGGAGTTCAAATCTTAGATTTTCCGAGGACAGAAAAGGAAAATGTCAAAGGGTGGTGAGAAAGAAGTGACATTAAAGAAGTTGAAAAGATGTTTACTTTCTTTCTAGATGCAGCCAATCATGCCAATCATTTATCAATCGACTGGTTAAAATCCTACTAGCATGCTTTTGGCCTTTTTCACTGTGTTCGGTGAAGTTGGAGTTTCAAAAGACAGCAGGGTGCTTCTCTTGCGTGGGTGTAGCTTCAGGTCTGATTTTCTTTTTCCCGGGGGGAGGCAAGGGGGGGCTTGGACACCTTTATAATCGCTTGCCATTTTAGTTTCTTCTTGTTTCTGTTCTGCCTCTTTGAAACGTTCAGGGTGTGTTCTTTTTTAAATGCTTGAAGAGGTGCTTTTTTCGTCATGGGTAGTGCATCTTTTTTATATTTTTGTCAACAGCTGAAAAGTAGCACCACACCGCACTGCGTTTCCTTTCTGCCATTCTCCAGTCTCTCCACGCCTCACGTCAAGTTAACTAAATATGCGGAAAGGAAGTGTTAGGCTGCGCAGTGAGTGCTCGTCCGCTTTGTCCTCGTGTCTCATTGGTTCCCACCGGTCATGTGACACGGACCAGCGAAATATGTTCGGGCTGTTTTTTGCACAAATGTGGCAAACCTACAAAGACTAAAATAAATATTTTGAAGTGACACAGCCACCCACGTTTTGTACTTATCACTATATTTTGAAAAGGATGTGATACCAGATGAGTAGCTTGTGAGTATTGGAAGTATTGATTCCGCAGGATTGCTGCGCCCACCCCTACTCAACTTTTCAGACCCGTGTCCTGACCCGTGGCTCACTGTGACAACTGAAACATCACTAAAACTTCTCTGGGTTGCTCTGACTCACAGGTTGATGATTGCAGAACTCACCAAATTCTTAAATTTGTCGGAAAATAGTCTAGCTTTTGCTTACCCCGGGAACTCGCTCCATTTTAGGCTACAATCTCACAATTTATTCTACCATCTCTTGCTCAGTTAATGCTGTCTTTTTCATTCCATGGTGTTCACGTAGCACATTATAATCTTTAATTATACCATTTCATTTTTCTATGCATATATCATTTAATAAATAATCTAATTTTAAACTCTGCTGTTGTTGCAGGGAAGATCCCTGGAAAAGTTAAGGCTTCCAATATTTGAGTGTTGCTGCGACCCTCCTCCACCCCATTAATCTCCAGTCTTCTTAGGCCGAGCCCTTCAGAATCTACTCCTCATCTCGTCATGATCTTTTAGCATCCTTTTTTTTTTCCCATCACCACCACCAGTGTCTAGACCACACGGGGATTTCCTTTTTAATGTTCACCCTCACCCTTCTTTTGAATAAGAGGACGACAGACACAATGGGGGTCCTATTGCCGAAGACTTTTATATTCTAACGTTCTCCTTTGGGTGCGCACTTGGCAATAAAATTCCTTATCTGTCCATATATATTTAATACTGATTGAGTGACTTTTAACTCGTATTAGGCCTCTTTGAACTAGCTTCAAAATGTCCAAAATGCAGCTGCTCGTGTTTTAACTGGTCACAACAAGAGATTGCATGTCACTCCAATTCTATCCCCACTCTTCTTTTAGAGCTCTCCACGGTCAAACATTTTGGATCTCCTTCTTCCTTTCACACCGGATCGCACGCTTAGGTCCACTAATGAATTACTGGCCATCCCTTGAACCCATTTTAAAACCCGTGGTGACCGGTGAAGTTGTGGAACGCTCGCAGCCCCTGTCACTGCAATCTCTCAACTCCTGCGACATTTTTAAAAGACAGTTCAAAACTTTTTTTTTTTTAATTTAGTTAGCCTGTTTATATAGCTTCTTTATATATTACCGTTTTACTGTCTTTTCTCTCCACTAGTGTCCTTGTTTATTTCTTGCAATTGTGATTTTAAGTTATTTTAACTGTGGTTGTAATTTTAACAGTTCAAAAATCTTACTGTTTAATTTATGTGAAGCAGTTTGGGATTTTATCCCGAAAGATGCTAAACATATAAACTTTACTGACTTACTTATCATGTTCTTCCTCTTCCTTTACCTGGTAGTTTACACTGACAACAGCCAGCAGGGTGTGATAACAGATTCCTCCCGTATGCATCATTCAAAGTTATTTTTGCAACTTGCGCCATGGTAGCCCTTCTGTCAGATCAGACTAGATAGGATAGCCTTCATTGCCCTTGCACATCAATGACCTCAGTGCCCAACACCCTGTTGCGTGTTTGCGATTGTCCCTCCTCAGACTGCTTTCTGTCTGTAAGTACTTAAACTTACCCCCACTGATCAGGAGTATCCTAGTCTTGTCATTGTTTCTCTGGTGTTTACAAGTGAATCACCGCCACATCCAACAAATTCATGAATAGAACTGACTTTTCACTGCCTGTTTATATACAGTATATCCCAGACCTTAACGATGTGCCATCGCTACGAGATAATAAACCCAACAGGGGATCTTAAACCAAACAGCAGTGGAGGAGTAAGATAGGTGGAAGTGTTACCACTGTATTAGTTTTTTTTTTTTTTTATCAACAAATAAAAGCAATTTTTTTTTATGTTGCTGGTGAATACAATTGTATTTACTAAGTAGATTTAACTCCTTCACCTATTGCACTAATATGTGACATCTTACACTGAAGTTATATTCTGTGTCTGCTGGTAATTTAGAGCTAATGTCAAAGGTTCATGGGTAATTTATTTAGAGTCACGTTTTTTTTTTCTATGTATTAAATCCCTGTAGGCATAGAGGCAAAAAAAAAAAAAACGATGAGAAATGCTTAATTGTTAGTTGTGATATTTGGAGTCTTGACGTTGCTATATAAAGTGCTCCTACATTCAATAAAATGTAATTAATTATACTATTATTGTCAGATTTTCTAACTTTTTAGCAAATATCTTCACACAATTATTTCAAAAAGCAATGTTGTAAAATCCTTATGAAACCTTCTGCAAGCCCTTACAAGTTATAGGATTGGAGGAAATTCCTTTTATATTTTTGGCTGAGGAGCTCTGCTGTGACGCGACCTAACAGTTATGCGTTTTCCTGTTGGACAGGTCCATGCCATCAACGAGTCCAGTCGGTTCGAAGCAGAGATCCGCCAGGAGCAGGAGGCAAAGAAGAAGCAAGCTGAAGAGCAGAAACAGAGACAAGCTGCTTTCAAAGAACTAAAGTCTGCCTTTAAGTAATTGTTTCTCTTTTCTCTCAGGACCTTTCTCTCTCTGTGCTTTATTGGTACTGTCAGTTTGTCAATCCCTGTATTTCAAATACTCCATGTATGTCAGATCTGGGTGCCATCAGTGGAGGTCACTAGTCCATATAACGGACTAGATGCGTTATAGAAATCAGGTCTGTTTACACTGATAACAGAGAAAGAATTATTCATCTGTCTATATTCAGATATTCATTTAGCTGTGTTGCTTAGTAACACTCTCAAACATAAATAAATAAAAAGTTCAGTACATTTCATGCAATTACAGCAGATTTGTCAGGAGAGCCGACTATACTGAGCTAGATAAAGTAAACGATTCTTAAGCTGTCACCCGCCACTGTGTACCCAATGTGAAAGAGACAATTTTACCCTCAACTCTGCGGCCTAGTGTTGACACTGCTAAAAGCAGAGGGCTCAAGCAAAAACGGTTCACATGATTGTAACCAAGATCAATTTCAAGAGTATTGAGTTTCGTCTTCAGACATATAATAAACAGTTTAACAGTGGTCTTGCGTCAAAGAAACCTTCAAAGTCATGGATCTGTTTACTTAATTGTATGATAGTCTCACCTGTAGCTGAAACAAAATACTCACCAACATGGCCACTTTTGTGATTTTCTGAAGTTCTTAAATTGGTAAACTGTAGCAAATTGCCCCATCTTCCAGTTGCTAGTATTTGCATATGAGATTGGATAAAAAAAAAATTCAGAGACTGCTGTTATTACCGTGACGGGCCCAGACCATGGAGAAGCTATAACTTTTTCAATAAGGTGAAGTTTCGTTGCTTGATAAAACCTCAGCACCTGAGCTGCAAATGTTTTTTTTGTGAGCGGTGGTCCAGTTGCGTCTTCGATTTCTCTGCGTACATGACAAATTTTGGGTGAAATTAGGAAAATCCACAACAGAAATCCCTAAAATAATGCAGAAAAGCTTCCAGCAATGAGGTAATGGAGCTCAGAGAGGTGAATGTCCCTGTCCAGAACCGAAACAAGGCACTGTAGGCTATGGTCATGAAAGAGTCCACGCTTCGTACAGATGTCCATATTCAAGTTGTATTGCTGAGGGTAACATTGAACACCAGGAAAACTAGGAAATAAATGAGAGCAGCGTTAAAACACAAAGCCTCAAACAGCATAGAAACAAACACAATTTCCTGTTAATCTTAGTATAACAGTACTTAATGAGGTAACTTAATTACCGTGTTCGCCTGGTAGACCAGCAGTAGAATATCGGATGGGATAATAAAAGTCGTGCTGTTTTGCCTGCCGTCTCGCACTTTCTGGCACTTTGTAGAAAACTTCCGGATCGTATCGTTACGTGAATTACGATACAATTTTTTTCAACTTTCTGAATTTAACAAGGCAACATAACAATGAGTTTACTTTGCTAACCCGAAATGACACCAAGCAAAATGTATTTTAACCACGTCAAAGAGAAAAATACTCAACAATACAAAATAAAAGCGAGGAAACTCGTGTAGGTTAACTTCCGGTGTTGTCATAGAAACGTGTACATGCCCGGCTCTCAGCAGCGTCAGCTACGGGCACATTAGATCAGGAGCGCAACTGGGTGGATTTTCTTTGACATTGACAGGGCCAGATTGTCATGGTCAAATTCGAACTGTTGTTTTCTGAGGCGTCTGAGGAAAATTTATTTTGCGTCAACGATCTGAAATGTAGTAACCCTGCCACTTTTTTTTTCTGTTCTCCAAAACTTTGACACAAACTTTGACGTGCGCTCTAGTTTCTGGTGCATTGTAAAATCGCAAATGCGCTGGACCAGAACCCTGATGAAAAACAAGTGTAAAACAAAACTCACCTCACTTAATCACAAAGGTTACAGTTTCGTTTTGCCCTGTGCACATCACTTTTTTGACCGATTCTTGTAGACCAGTGATGAATGCATTTATTCCAATGTCAGCTACTGTGTCAACTGAGGTCTACATTTTCACCGCACTCAGCATCATATTGTCATACCCACAGTGAATTTTCAGTTGATTGGGGTGGTTTTGGTGGTTGTCATTTTCAACGCTTTTTCATGGGCCCTCTGAAGTAGGGAATGTGTCCTTTCTAACCATGGTCATTACTTGAATCATGTTTTATTCACTGGCTTCATTGCTGAGCTCTGAGGATGTAGTCATTTCACTGTAGACTGCTTTCATTTGACCACATTAACCATCACAGTTGGAAACTGTCAAAGTCAGTTATTTTTTAAATTTAGAGTCCAGCATTCAAACCATTTGGAAACCACTACCTGGCTCAAATGTGATGTTTTACTTGAACAATAAAAGGATTCAGCTTGTATTAAATTTTTTTTTTTTTTTTTTTGATGAGTCTAAACCACAAAAGTTTTTTTTTTAGATTTAGTGATTTGGAGTTTTGCTCAACAATAAAGTCAAAGCAAATTTGACTTATACAGCCCAAATTACAAATATGCCTTCGGGGTATTACAGTAGATGGCAAGTGTACGAATGTACAAGTGTAAAAGTATGGACAATCAATATTATAGTATTGTAGAGTGAAATGCTGTCACACCTAAAAGGAATGCGAACCAAATCTATGCAAATATGACCTTTTTTTTTTAATATATATTTTAAGAAATGTTTCAACTATATGCACCTGGATGAATGTGGAGGTTTGACACAGAATATCTAATGTGCCATTATTAGCCGTTAGACTGGTACCACTTATAGGGTTTACAAGCTCAAACTGCTTTACATGTTTTCGCTGTTGTCTCATTGTCATATCGGGAGTAATGTGAGCTTTGACCTCTTTTTTGCAGAATAGACTGTAGTTTGCCACGAGATGGTAAAACAAGATTGTGAGCATGTGTGAGTTGAGTGTGAGTTCTGCAGAGATCGTGGCGATTTGACGCGATTGTCTTAATTTAGGGACGGTAGAGTAGATACAAATATGTTAAATTCAAATGATTTAAATCATGCTGGGGGGCGGTGTAAACCACATTTACTACATGTACCATTATCACTCAACGAGGCAGAACAACAAACCATCTGTTTGAATGAAAAGTGCTTGTTACGCACTTTAACATGCAAATTAACATTTAGCTCCTTATTATATTAATCACCATGAAGCCTAGAAATTATTGAAATAATTTTTGGTCCATATTGCTGAGCCCTAATTTCAATTGTCTTCCTGTCTTTGAAATTTACAGTGTTAATCCTGAATATTGTTTGGTGGATTGCACCAAATCTGTTTAATTACTATTTACACCATAGATTATACTAATAATGGACTGCCATTTGTTTTAAACATAATCCAACAGGATCATGTGAACTTTTTTTTTTTTTTTTACCAAAAACTCCTATTTTATAAAATGAGACCATTAAGTTGTTGGCTGTTAGTTTGCGTGGCTGTCACTTTTCAAAAATAAGTACATATAATGTACACATAAGTAAAATCAGCTACCAATGACAAACATAATTTGTTTTGGAAATGATTATAATGCAGGGTAATCATAAAGTACACTGTAGAGAAAGTTTATTTTCTTACTATATAACAGCCTAACTACACTTTGTTGACTGTAATGTTACTGCAAAATAATGGCTTTTTTTTTTTTTTTTAAAGGGACCAACCACCTCACCTTGTTTCCACCTTCTGATGAAGGCAACAACAAATAGCTTTTTTTTTTTTTTACTGACAGGACAAGAGGGCATTAAAAAGATCAGGGAGAAATTATATTTTACGAATGCTTTGCAGTAACCTTACTTAATTTTTGAATATTAATATTAATATTAGTTTGAATTAATGGACCAGCAGTAAAAAAATTAAAAAAAATGCATACATGTCCTGAACATCGACAAATATTATTGATTGTTTATTGACTTGGAATGGTGCTCAATTGTAATGAAATTATTACATTGCTGTATCTTACAAAATACTGTTATCCAAATGATTAAAAGCAAGTGAAATAAAAGTCAAATGTGACAACATATTGTGATTGAATATAATCTTGTGTACTAATACATCACTCTGTGAATAATATGAGTGTATTCAACCGCACGACTATGACCTACATGTATTTAGAAGCATTTATGAAATGTGTATATAGTGGGTGTTTCTTTTAAACACAGCAGTCAGATGTAATCTTCTGGATTAGCACTTTTAAATAATCTAATCTTAAACATAGTCACTTTTTGTAACAGATTCTTTTAATTCTTGTTATACTTCTTTTTTTTTTCACAAAGCCACTTTGTAAATGTATTATGGAAAAACTTTTGTCTCGTAATGTGTAACTTGACATGCCTGCTCCAAGAGTGTTGTTATTGACTAAGGTTGCCGCCGCCTACCAGTTTCATAATTATGCATGGTAAATTGTCTTACCATGTTACCGGTATTTTAAAAAGAAATGCAACGAAGGAAGGTTCTCGCCTGTTGTCCTCCTTGGCTGCCTTTCAGACAGACAAGCGAAACTGAATGTGCACCCCAGATAAAGTAATTCAAATCAGCATGCGATAATTTGAATATTCCAAAAATGAACATGATGTTGTCCACAAGCACAAATATCCAGTTTGCAAAATATTGGGTGCCAAAGTAGGAAACACATCAAAGATGTTTGCCCATCTTTGAGAAGGCCATCATTTAGTGCAGATCGACCTGTCTCATTCATAACTTTTTTCCACAATGTAAAATGGTCATTGATGTATAAGGATGTTCAACAGGCCAATTATACATGTACACAGGAATTCATATGAATTTTTGAAATTAAATGATATTAGTGGGTTTTTTTTAAATCTGGATGAATTGGCAGTGGCCTAAAAGATTATCGTTTGATGGGACCATGATTTATCTTAAAATAAATACATTTCCTTAACAGCGGATTTCTGCAAGTTCTTAGAAATGTAAAGTTTTCAGAAACAAAGTAATTTGCATTTCTTTGGACTTTTGTGAATAATGATCTCATATTTCTGTTCAATAATGTCACAGTAACTTAATTTTTTCATGTAATTCACATAAAACTGAGATGATCATGTACAAATATAATTCATTTAAGCACACTGCATGTATCAGTGATAAATTGTATACTTAATATACTGCATGACAGATACAGAAAAAGATAAGACTATACTTGCTCGTCCCTAATAACCAAGACAATGATGGCTGTCAGATAGGACTGGACTTCATCAGACAGGACTGAGGTATGTCTAACAAAAACAAAAATGCTTGTGCATTAATGTAAAGTTGTAAAAAGTTCAGGATCTTGCTTTGAATTGCCTCTCACTTTTTGCACACTGTCTGGAACTGTTGCCCTGCAAAGCCCTCAGAACACTGCCCACATAAACCAGAGCGGTCCCGGTTACTGGGATCATGCGGAGTAACTCGTTAAAATGTGATCTGCAGCCGCCATTTTGGAAAAGGTCGGAAGTTGACGATTCAGAATATATGTAAACAAAACAAGTGTAATGTAAAGTATTCCTGAGTAATAACTCTTTGAATTTTAGTGTCTGGAAATATAAACGTTTTCCGTGTAAGTAGCAGCTGGTAGCATTGTTAGTCTTTCCATGGATAGCTTTATTACACAGTCATTTAAAGACTAACTGGTTTTGAAACTTGATGAACAGGTTTCACTCCACAATGCACACAAACACACACCTGCAGCGTGTCGCCTGCTTCGCTGCACTTTGACACTGAAAGAGGAAATCGCTGCCTGAGACTGAAGTTTGCCAACCGCACATTGCGACAGCATTACTTCCTCATTACATGTGCACTTGCTGCGTCAATACCGTCAAGACACACTGCTGCATGGAGGGAACCATTTTAAACTGGTGTTTATTTGGCAAATTCAAACTTATGCCAAAGCCATAACATTATTCCAAGATCCAGTGGATCAATACATTGCTCTCATCAGCCCTGCCAAGACCAATGGACAAGACGTCACAGCAGGCAGAAGTGGTGAGTATGTTCCTTTCAAAAGCTTTTTGTGTTCAAGGCTGCACTACTTTTTTGGATATCTGTGCTTTAACCTGCTGTATTTAATGCTCATCTTACAAATGAATAACAGCAGAGTTTGAGGCAGAATATTCCAGTCAAATCTGGTTCTGGTTGTGAAATCAGACCACAAAATCAGAGATTTAAGGACATTATCAGGAAAGCATTGGATACCTTGACAGCAGGAATACAGAACTTTGATTTTGACAACTTCACTTTCCCGTTCCCTTTCCGTAGTAAGAATTACATTCATTACAATTGCAGACCATTTTCATGCTTAATCTAGAGGAAGGGAGTTCTTTTTTTTTTTTTTTACTTGAGGGTAATCATGTGTACAGATATAATATACACATCTCTATACATGATTACCTGCAGAATACTGGTAACCTCAATTGCAATCTTTTGTAACTTCCTGCACACCCAACCACCATGGTAAAAGTTTTTCTATAACTTTATTTTATTATTTCTTTTTTTGTGAATACCTGCTCAAATATAATTTGAATGCAATGTGAAGTCATTTTACCAGGCCCTACTTTAATCTAGTGTGTTCATCATACCGTCACTGTTCAAACGGGACAAACAGAGAACTTTATTGAACAAGATATACTGTACATTTACAAACAATGTAGACAAGTACTCGTTATTTCATACAGAAAGGTTGCAATGTGGAAATAATAGGACAGTAGAATAACAAATAACAAAAGCTAAAACTTTTTTTTTAAATCAAATCAAAAATAAATAAATACAGATGGATTTGAAAACATACATTTCCTTGATGCAAAAATATCATAGGAGAAAAAGTTTCATAAATAAAAATAGCATATTATTCCTCTTCAAGAATTTCATCATACAGTTGGACAGTTTTGTTACTTCTCTTAGTATTAATCAGTTTGAGACTCTTTAACATAATCTTTAAATTCACCCAAAACTCCAGTTAAATTGGGAGATTTTTGACATTCTAAATTCTAAAATTTGCCTTAGAGAATTAATGTTTAAATTGAACTCAAAAGTATGATTTTCATGTTCAAAATATGTGAAAACATGTTTTACATTCAATTTTAATATTAACATTTATTTTACACAGAGAAAGACAGACAACCATTCCCACTCGCATTGACACCGATGGCCAATTTAAAATCACCAATAGCACGAGTGTCTTTGGATTGTGGGAGGAAGCTGAAGAACCAGGAGAAAATCCAAACAGGCAAAGGAGAGGACATGCAATTAACACAGAAAAGGCCACAGTGTAGTGGCGGGTTTGAACCTGGAACCTTTTTTTGGTACTACTTTACTTTATTGCAGCTGAGATAACATGGCAATTCATAAATTGATGGATGGATTTAGTGCACAACCCATGTAATTTTTTGTGTACCCACAGGCGTGGTTGATCTTGCAACCGGAAGCCATCTGTTTTTTCAAGTGAATGATAAGCCAGAGGAAGTGCTATGTATTTAGATCAAAGAGCGACTCAATAACCACCTGACAGAGGTAAAAAATAACATGAAAATTTTTGGTTTCGATGAACGCCAAAATAAAAATTTCAGTTCATCGAAAACTTCTATGTGAGGAATTATAATGGGACCACAGTACTGTATTCTAATTGCATAAAGGAGGGATTAACAGAGCATGTTAAATTTGCCAAAGTGTGTTTTATACATGTACTAGAGCACTGGGAGGCCCAAAGGAGTGTAGCTAGTGGCTTTAAAGGAATTGTAGAACATTTTGGGAAATATACTTACATTCAATCATTCTAACCCCTGGATTCCTCTGTGGAACTGGATGTGGAAGGCTGTTCTGTTCCATCGACTCCTACCCCCACCCCCACACCAATGTTTCAGAAGCAAACCGTTTTGTCTACCAATATTTTGTTGACTTGCTGTTTTGGTCATTTTTCTTTGAAGGAGGCTACATTGATAAATGTATTCTCTTTTTGGCAATTTTTTGTTAATTGTTATTGTTTTCTACTTTGTTGTGCTGTAGCCGACAGACGAAGTTGGCTCTGTTTTTGGTCCTTTATAATCATTTTGTATAATTTACACAGTCTCAGAGGAGGATACATTTCTGGTCCTACCTGAAAGACCAGGAGGTTAGATGTTGAGAGATAATCAAGGAGTGGCTGTGGCATTTAACAGGGACAGAATCAAAACCGAAAGGTGCATCAGATCATGAGGGCTACCAGGTGGGTTTTCTTTCAAGTTCGCAGGATTGTCTACATTTAATTTATTACTCAGGGTCAGATTGTCAACACTGACTTCAATTGTGATGTTCTGAGGCGACTGATGGAAAATATTCAGTGCGAATGACCTAAATTATGGTGCAATGGCACTTGGGTTGTTCAAAATGTGAATACACGCTCTCACTGTGTATTGAAAAATTCATCGCCCTCAGCAATACTGCACCCCACCCACCACCCTACTCACCAGATTTGGCTGCCTGTTACTAGTTTCTGTTGTCCTAAAATTTGATAAAGAATTTGATGTGTGTGCTCCTTGCTCAATTTTCAGGTTCTTGGTGAAATTGCAAAAGTTACATGCCAACGGTGGCAAAAGCTTGTGTACCCTTGGAGACTCTGAGTTACTGTTGTGTCAAAAAAGTCTTCAGTTGGGCCAGTAGTCTATCAGACGTATCTAGTCTTTAGCAATTGGTAGAGATTTTTAACAAATCAAATAAAGTGAGACAAAAATACAATGTGGCTGCGCAGAGTTCAGAGCAATGTATGATTTATACATATCAAAAATCAATGCAGAAATCTGTTGGTTTCCATGGAAAGTACTTCTGACACAATCTCTGTGGGACCTAACTTTTATGCTTAAATTAACCACCGCCTATATTTTTAATTGGTTAATTTCTAAGGATTTCCACCATTGTTTACAGAATCTGCAGTCATGCTGACCCTTGTATCAGAGTCTATTTAATTACCTCTTGAAGATTCCCCACCATTGTTCTGACTACAAACCTCATTTTTGGTACCGCAGAACACTCATTAACGCATTCCTTGGACACTATAAGAGGCACTTTTTAATTACGTTGTACTTGTATAGACGCTTCATTATTTTATAACTGTGGATCTGAGTGAGCCTTTTAATTTAGAATTATGTCAGGATCTCAGAGAAGTCACATTAAAAATAAAATAGTTTATGGTCCCTTATAAGTGTATTTCAATTTTAATTACCCCTTGATCAAACTTTTATTATGATTACTGTTATAGGATTATATACCACATTATACATACTATTATGATCACTGGCATCAAGCAGTGTAACCTGGAATACTTACTCAAAAACGTCATAGCTTCTCTCTGCTCTGAGCACATCACAGTGCTGCACTCCATTTGTGCCCAACAGGAGCAGTCTCGCTCCTTTTTTTTACCACCGCTCGT
Source organism: Brachyistius frenatus (assembly GCF_029030835.1). Lineage (NCBI taxonomy): Eukaryota > Metazoa > Chordata > Actinopteri > Embiotocidae > Brachyistius > Brachyistius frenatus. Next base: position 6,121,653 of record NW_027210615.1, read on the forward strand.
ATTTGCCTATGTCAAGGTTAGAGTGCTTATCATGTGTTTGATACAATAATGTTTAATGCTCATGGCAGACAGTCCAGATGATGTCTGCTTTTATACATACAATTGTATTGGGCCAAAAATGCCTGGCACGCCCGATGGCCAGTCCAGGCCTGTGTGTTGATCAGTAAGCTGTGGAGCTCTTTCTATGTCTATCTTTGGACTTGAGAGAGAAACAGTTAAGCTGCCAAACATCACCACTTCACCCACCATTATTTAATGTACTAAAACAAAAAGAATAGAGCTGGTTTAGTAGTAATAGCTGAGCGCTTTAAGCAAGAATATAGTGCACTACTGAATACATATTTCGATGTGCACTTTGTCTGCATAAACCACCCAGCTTCCCAATGTCAGTTTATTTAATAAAATAATAAAACCAGGGTAATGATCTACCCCCCCTCAACACACACACACACACACACACACACACACACACACACACACACACACACACACACACACACACACACACACACACAATACACACACACAGAGAAAGAGACATTATTTGCTGTACAAAATACGAAGTAAAGTACATTATTACTTTTATTAAATTGTTTTATATGACTAGCCTGACATTTTTGTCACTATAGCTCAACAATGACGATAAATATAGCAACTTTTATTGAAAAAAATACTTGTTTTGTAAGTAGTTCTCTTCCTATTGTGATCAAAAATATTGCTCTGAAGCTCAATTCTGGGGCTGTTCTGTAAACTTAGCAATTTCTGATCAACCTATTCCAATCTCAGGCTTTAATGAACAACTTCCGGTTGCTTCCCACCCACTTCCGGGTTTAGCCCCGCCCGAGTACGGATACTGATACAGATAATTTAGTTCATTTAACAGATACAGATACAGAGTGTACTCACTTTTCCCTATTTCATACCTTTAATACCTCAGGACACTTAGGGCCTGATTTACTAAGGTCTCATAAAGGATACTAAATTGAGTGTTTATTAAAAAAATTTGCACATTCATTTTGCACCCGTTTTGCAGGTGATTTACTAAGAGTAATTGCGTCTTTGATATCAGGTGTAAATCGTTCTATTTAAATTAGGTATTTGCATGTGTTAAAGTGATTCCAAGGAAATTTGATCCTATTGAAATGAATAAATAGCCCTTAAATATAACAAGAACAAAATGCTCTGTGGGAGATTATCACTGAGGAAGTCAATGCTGTGGGAATAACAAAAAGATCAATAGATGACATTATAAGAAAATAGCAAGATATTATAATACAAAAAATGGCATATAATAAAACATCGGCAACTAAAAGAGGAGGGATGATGGATGAGATGCCTCAAACAAACACTGAGCAGCAGGTCCAGCTCTTTCTTTGATGAGCAGGTGAATTAGTTTCATTCAGTGCCTTGCAAGTGTTTGGGAGCCTTATGAAGCTACTTGTGAATTCTGTGGGACATTGCATTTAGTACCTGGGACAGCACACCGGAATAACGGCACTGCAGCGATGTGCTGGAATGACCCAGAGGCAAGAAAATGCTGAGTCGTAAGAAGTTTACGAATTGCTGGTAGCCTATTTCGTGGCTCCTCCTTGATGTTGGCTGTCAATCATCATTCAGTTCATTCAATAACTCTTCATCTTTGGAAATGCGACATGTCTGAATAATTTCTGCCTCTTGCATCTCAGAAATGTTACACAGGTGTAAAACCACGTTCTCTACGTATTCTTTAGTTTCCATCCATAAGAGTAGCCGTCTTTCCTAATGTACGCATCTGATTAATACATGCTTTTCAGTCATATTAAAATACACACGCAATCAGTTCTCTTATTTCTACTTTCAGTAAGCATCATTGCGAGTGATACATTTTTATATTTGCATTTCCCCTCAGTATTTTGCACATTCAAGTAGAAACGCCCAATATTACATATGCATGCAGGCAAACCCGCAAAATGGACAACGTGTGGTAAATTGCACATTTGAAAGACGCAATCCTCACTGCACGTCGTTTTAGTAAATCAGCTTTGACATTTTTTTGCGGGTGATGTGAAGTTTGCACGTGATTTTATACATGCATAAACCAGGCCCTTAATGTCCCAATTTCCATTCAACTCATGCTCTGTAAAAATTCAAAACAGACCAGAAACATAAAATTCAGCACTTCTTGCGCCCTAGGATTTTTCCCCGGAATGAACAATAACTAACCAAATAGCAAACATTAGAGCTTTCAAAAGGGAAAAATGGAAAATCTACTAATGTCAGCCACCAAAAAAAAAACAATATTTCGCTATAACAAACATTAATACTTTACTCAATGTTATGCTCCTCTCACCCTGCCTTCATGCATTTCACTTGTCCTCTGGTGGTTTATCTTGCTGGAGAGTTTTCCCATATGGCATCATCATGTCCTGTCATTTTGGTTTCCTATAAATAGTTGGTCGTGTCTTCCTGTGCAAAACCAATGATACTCATATGTCGTACTGTATGAGCCTCCAGTTGAGTACTTAAATAAGGTTCAGTAGGCCAACTCACCATAAAGGCTGCTGCCAACACAACAAAGCAAAAACAGTAACTTACAGGTGGCAAAGTAATAGTTTCACACAGCTATATATAGAGTCGAGACAGTGTGAGACTGCATACCAAGGTCTATCCAACGGTTCCTCTGATAGATCCTGTTCACATAAAAAATTATTATGCAGTTTTTTGAGCCTTGCCACTGACAGGTGGACAAAACATGTTGGCGGTACAGGATCACCCCAGTCCATATGGTTAATGCATAGCATGATTATCCACATCACCGCCAATCAAGTGGCTTTGTTGAGGCAGGACGAAATTTGAAAATAAATTTAATGGCTTAGGTTTTTCATGAATGACCAGACTAAAGCATACCCCTTGTGATCGACCTATTGGGCACACCTGCTGTAGAAAGACCATAAGGCTTAAAGCCTGTCTATGTACTCAATCGCTGCTGATTCATGAAAAAGATATGTTATAATATTAAAGTCATATCAGGGTTATTTTCAGTGGTGGAAAAAATATTCAAATATTTTACTTAAGCTCAATGTAGCTACTACCACACACACAAAAAAATACCCTGTCACAAGGAAAGGTCCTGCTTTTAAAACCTCACTTCAGTAAAAGTATGAAAGTATTATCAGCAAAATATACTTAAAGTATGACAAGTAAAAGTACACTGTGCAGTAAAATGCTCCCTGTCTATGTTTACTATTATGTTGATCAAGGCTTCTAACAGACACCCACTGTGTGCACACACACCGAGGCAGCTACACACAGAGTCAGTGTTCAGTGTCCCCAGGAATTAACAACAACTCACAACTCTCCTGGGTTATTTTTGGCATCAGCTCGTTTCAATTAGGTTCGTACAAAATATCTTCTGTCGGGTTACTCAGAGAACTTTGCTCTGACCAGACGACTGCCTTTGCCTGTTTGTTTTCCTTGTTTTCCATCGGCCCGCTCCTACCTCCTTAAGATATCTTCACTCAGCTGAGCACTTTCAGAGAGAATATAGTGCAAGGCTGAATGCATATTTCAATGTGGACTGTGTCTGTATAAATCACCCAGCTTCCCACTATCAGTTCATCTAATAAAATAATAAAACCAGGATAACGATCCACTCCTCCCTCCCCCGCACACCCACACTCACACACACAGACAGACAGACACACACAGACATAGACATTATTTGCTGAACAACGTACAAAGTATAGAATATTATTATTTTTTATCAGATTTTTTATATGACCAGCCTGACACTTTTTTCTGACTATAGTTCAACAATAACAATGAATACAGCAACTTTTATATAAATATATATTTAAAAAAAAACCTTGTTCTATAAGTAGTTCTCTTACTCTTGTGATCAAAAACATTGCCCTGAAGCTAAATTCTGGGGCTGTTCTGTAAATAGTTTTCTAATAAATAATAAATTAGCAATTTCTGATCAACCCATATCGATTTCAGGCTTGAATGAACAACTTTAGGTTATTTCCTGCAAACATCCGGTCTAACACCACCCACTTCCGGGTTACATCATGCCCCACTGAGGATGGATACAGATCATTTTGTTGGTTTAACAGATACAGATAATGGTGTACTCACTCGTCCCTAGTTTACACTACATTGGGTTAGCAAGTGGCCCCACTTCAAGCCGGGCTTTTGCAGCACTAAAACCCAACAGCCACTGTAGAGCCTTTTTTCCGGGCTACCCACTTCCTCTTTTTTCTCTCTCTTTTACAAACCAACAAGCCTACACAGCTACATTTGCCACTCAAATGGTGTTAGTCCACTTTGTATGGAAGTCCATTAATGCCACAATTTGGCCATATTTCTATTAATATATTGCTAAATTAGTCCTCAGATTTATTCCTTCACTGTTTGCTTGAAGGTGAACACACCTTGATGAGACAGAATTTAGAGTTTGATTATTGGTCCCTGTTACCAGGGTGGTGCCCCGTAATTGTTAATACATTTTAATAATTTCATGATTAATAATTATCTATGATGAGGTTATCTATGATAATTATTAATATTATGCTAAAAATAATATACAAATCTGCTCCACCTTGAGCACAAAGATTATTAACTAATTTTAACCCAAACCATGTGCGTTTTCAAAACGTAATTAAGTTGTGTTTGTGCCTAAGACTAACCAAAGTGTACCAAACTATAATCATGTTTCAGCAGTGATTTGTAAAGGTTTTGGTAGGAACAAATAACCAATGTAATTTTTGCTGATTTTGATTTGCTGGTCTTAAAGCTAATTACAAATTTAGTAGTTTAATTTGGAGAATAGTGAAATGTTGGGCATAAAAAAAAAAAAAACGTAAAAACATTACGATTCATCCACTGTGTTGAATAGCCACAGCAAATTGAAAATAATCTCATGTATGAAGTTGGAGTTGTCAAAATGAAACGGGTTCATCTGCTGGGGACCAGAAATGAACGTAAAAAAAATAAAAATGTAACTAGCTTTTAAGCAAGGTAGAAACACGAGTGGAAAATTAACACCATAACAGAAAGATCAAAAGGGTCACTAAATTATTAGGAATCATCCTCTGACTGTGCACTGTTCACCAACTTTTATAGATTGACTGAAATGTTTATCTACATTTCAAGAAACAAAATTATACTATTCTACATTATATACTTATATATACAGTATATAATACTTGATGTTTGGTAATTTACTTCAGAGTTCTAGATTTCATTTAACTATGTTTGTATTTTCTATTTACCCAGAGTATGGAGCCAAAAGTGTCTCCAAACACAAGGAGGAGTTTCTGCTTCTCGTCTCTCCGTGTTAAAAGTAAGATAGTAACTCATACAATACAAATTCACAGTGATGTAAAGATTTCCGATTCAATTTAGTGATAACTCATTCTGTCCATGTAAAAATTCTCCAGAAAGGCAGGAAGAGGATGGATTTAAATGGCGGAGAGGGGTGCGGTTTTTCTCATCACTCCGAGAAGCATCGAGAAATGGTAAATATTATACTTTCGTAATTCCTAGTTACTCAACTTGTCTTGCTATTTTGAAAATGGCTGTATCTTAAAGCTGATATAATAATCACTGAATATTCCCATAACCCATTGAGGAAAATCTATAATGGGTGAAATGTGATCTCTTTTTGCCTAATTCCATCAGTATTCTTGCTGCAGTATTTTGGATCAACTTTAGGCTTTTAAGGTATTGGGACACCCTGATAATAAGAAATTACGATAGTCCAGCCTGGAAGCAACAAATGCATGGTCAGGTTTTTTAGTGTCCCTCACATGACACATTAGTTTTGGCAATATTGCATAGGTGACAGGAGGCAGTTCCACAGACTTACTTTATGTGTGAGTTAAAGAACATATTCTGCTCAAAGATAACACCAGGGTTCCTCAGTTGTGCTGGAAGCCAAGACAATCCCATCCAGAGTAACTCTATGAGTAGATAGTGAGTTTCTAAGCCAGGGGTCTCCAACTTTTTTTCCCTGTGTGTGAAAGTGTCCTCCATAAGATACCTTTACTTAGCTAAACACTTTCAGTGAGAATATAGTGTAAGGCTGAATGCATATTTTTATGTGGACTGTCTGCATGAATCACCCAGCTTCTCCCCATCAGTTTATTTCACAAGATAGTAAAACCAGGCTATCCCCCCCTGTTGTATGGTGGAGTGTATCTGGACCCAAACGCAGACACACAGACTCAGGTATAAGTTCAAAAACAGTCTTTACTTTGTACATGTCAGGGACCTAAAGTCTTCACTCTACTCCCGAGTCGAGAGGGAAACACTACCGACTCTCACTGGGGGCAAGACTGCGCTGGGGGAATCCCGAGGTCCTCCACAGCGAGCGGTAGCAGACTGGGTACTGGAGTCACCGGGCTGACTGATAAGCTCTGACTGGTATTCCCAGGCGGTCTCCCATCCAAGTACTAACCAGGCCCGACCCTGCTTAGCTTCGGAGATCAGCCAAGATTGGGAGCACTGACACGTGGCAGTTGCAGGGGGACTGGCAGGGGGACTGGCAGTATGGGCCAACACTCGATGACTGCAGGGGCAGGGTAGATATAGTCCGGGGAGGTAATTACTGGAATGAGCCACCTGCAGGTGGTGATTTGGGGAGAGTGGTGGCAGCTGCTGAGACTGGTGAGGGGTGTGGCCATGGGAGGTGACAGGAGGACACAGAACACATGGGGACACAATAACAAACAGATAGGGGAAAGACAGCACACATGAGGAGAGGTGATTGGGGACAAAACAGAGGAGCAAACAGTAGGAGCAGACAGGAATCCTAACAGAAAACCATAACTAACTTTTGTTTGCACAGAAGAGTCATCATTAACATGAACAAATTGGAATCAAGCTAATAAATATAATTTAAACCAGCCTAGTGGTGCCAATTGCATGTTCCAGTCTCTGTAATTAAATGTTGTGACCAATGGTGTCAAACGCAGCACTAAGATCTTGCAGGGTAAGTGTATAGAGAAGTTAATTATCTGAAAAGACGAGAAGATAGTAACTTTCAACGGTGCTATTTCTCTGCTATAATGATCTCTAAATCTTCAAACAAAGCATTGCTATCCAGATAGTGAAACGTGTGACCATCTGCACAATAAGCCAGCTTTTCACTGTTTATCCCACAAAATGTCCCTGCTAAGGGATTAGTACTTTACAACAGTACAAGGACTCATGGGGTGGAACTTGTAGTGTTAAACACTGCGGCTTGTTTGAATACTCTAGCATTCGCTACAACAAAACCGCAGCTGCAAACAAATGTATTGCAATTTTTTTGCTCGTGCTTTAAGACAACAGCATAGAGCTACAGAGGAAATCGGCTGATAGATGGGGTGATGACGAAGCCCTTGGATTGTTTATGGAAAAATTTATGTAGTGTGGGCATTTGAAATAAAAACATATTATGAGAAAGTATTTTAAAATGTTATAGTTTTGTAGTGTGGGGCTTTAGACCGTGGGGGGAATGCAGATGACAAAGAGCAAAAGGAACATTTATGTTTTGTTAAATGTTTATGGACATTAGGTGGATTTTGGGAGGAAAGCACCTTATATGACATTACGTGTACATTTCCAAAGAACATCAAGTGGTCGCAGTTTATTATGCAAAGAAGAACCCACAACTCAAGTTGTTTTTCATTTTTAATTCTAGAGTCAGTTCCAGGTGAGGATGGCACCTTACAGGTGCACAGTGCTCAGGACCAGGTGAAGAATACAGGTATGTGTGAAGATAACACAAGCATGATGAAAAAATTGGCCACTTTTTACATGGATGTCCGTTAGTTCGATAAATGTAAATGGTAAATGGTCTGCACTTATAAAGGACTTTATGACCTTAGCGGTCTCCCACTCACACACATTCGGACTCTAATGAGACTGAGCTGCAATGCAAGTTGCTCGCCATCAAGAATACACTCACACACACAAATGGGAGCAATTTGGGGTTCAGTGTCTTGTCCAAGGGCACTTATGTACACATGTAAACAGGAGGAGCTGAGGATCAAGACGCCAACCTTTAGATTAGTGGGCAACCAGCAGGTCTGAGGTAGCACATAACCACTGAACGAGTATTTCTTTCACCCAAGGCTATGTTTTGGCCAACATTGTCTTCATCAATTTATTGTCCTTACCCTGAAAGTCTCCAGTGAACCTCTGTTCAACGTATGGTATGAACCAAGTGTTGAAACCATGACCTAACCAATGGGTTTGTGAACTGCCGATTTTAAGGTTTGATTCTGGCATTTTCTGGCAGTCATCATATTGTTTTTTTTTTTTTTGAGCCAGAGAGGTGAGTATATTGGGACAAGACGGTGGAGCTAGGAAGGAGCGAGGGGTGAATCTGACTGACATGCCAAAGACGCTATGCACGCCCACCTATACCAGAAACCTGCCCCCAAACACATCTCTCTTTGAAGCATAATATCAAATAAATTATTGAATTATTTTCAGAAGGATCACCACAACACTAATCAGAAGTTGATGTATTTTGAATGGAAATCTATTGGGGCCAGAGCCTTTTTGGACCCATTCCAAAATAAGTGGTATTGTACTTAAGCATGTGGTGGAGAAATTTATCACCAGGGCCAGAATGGTTTGGGTCCAGCTATTTGTCAGTCTCCTTAAACAAACACAGAATATCCTGAGTCTGGTGTAATGTAGGTTTATTGAACATCAGTTAGCATGAACTGAGCTGTCTCTGGAACAACTGAAGTAGAACTGTCAAGCATTCCTATTAAAGCATTTTATCCCATTTGATCTCATCCCTTCACATGGATTTTCTCCCAGTGAAGCACATGTCTCTGTGTGTGTCCGATTCACTTTTTTTTTTTAAATGCTTGCATTCCTCAAGTTATCCTCATGGCAGACACATTGTACTCTGATGTTAAGTAAATTAACACTCATAGCATACCAAGCATACTAAAATTAGGACTCAGTCAATACTACGCAGCCCAGGAATAGCCATAGGGTGAACTTTCTTTTTTACGGTGTGCACGGATTATTAAATCGAGGCCATGAGATATTAAATTGCGCGCACAAGATACGTTTATATAGAGAGAGACAGCACAGCACAACAGACTTTCTCCTTTCAGCATGAAGTGCACTGCACCTGCCTCAAGTGTCAGTTGACAAACTATCATAGTTAAAAGCATCCTCAAAGTTAGCATACTGCCAACAATATAATCCACAAGCTCTCAATGTCATCATTATTGCCTTTTACTAACAATAACCCTTTGCATCCCTTGCATTAAACCTGTCCTTAGTTAACAGAGTTATAGTTAGCCAAGCCAGTGGTGTATACTTTGTCAAAAATCCCTGCACTACACAAGTACGAGTCCTAACATGGAAGAGCACTAGTTGTTAGGGTACTACGGGAAGTATGTCACTACTGAATGTTTATGCCACATTTGAAGAGATTTACTCAATCACAGTGGGCCTTGTTGCAATTTTTGTAGACCAGAGCGAACCAAGATGGGCAAAACGAGATGGTGCAGCGCAATTTTAGTGGCAAGTTTGAGCTGAACTTGCGCCTAGCCTCTGCCAGCTCATACTAGGTCTAACTCCTGGAACGGAGTACAGACACAGGCAGGTTTGGTGACTGTCCTACCTTTTAAATCCCACTTACATAATTAATTAAAACAATATATTTTTTGTGTGTAACTTTCTGATTCAGTTAATCATATAAAAAAAATTAACTGACTCCTGTACTGAAGTGGATGTGAGTCAGGCAGTTGCCGCGCGTTATGACGCAGTAATCGATTTTATCCATAAAATATAAAAGGCAACTCAGGTTAACTACATTTTGAAACTCTGAATTCAAAATCTACTCATATGGTTTAGTAGTATAGCCACCTGTGCTAGACCATCGGGGATATAAAGTTAAGTGTATTTGCACAATCGAATTGTTTAATCCAAATAGGGCACATTTATACTGGGCAATACAGCTTTAACGGGCTGCGTGTGCTCCCGCGGCCAGACGGCCACACGTCCACATAATCCGCCCGACACCAACTTTTCAAATCATATGCTAGGCTGTTATAATGTGAAAGAAATGCACGTTCATGTTAAAAGTTTCACGTTATAACAGCCGTGGGTTGAAGCCATGAGCTATTCTTCCGGGCTCCTATAGTTCACCTTGATCAGACAGCATGTAAACAACCAGGGCTGGAGTGCTGAGTTTGGGAAAGCCGGGTCTGTTGAAAGTGGGCTGGTATCTCCTATTTCAAAACAATGTCGTGATGTAGGCTACGTTAGTTTTTCCCGTTTGCTTGGTTTTAAGTTCATGTGTGGCTCAATAGCTCCCGGCAGGTGAAGAGAACCAGATTCCTCCCCCCTGACGAAACTGACTATAAAGAGTTATCAACCGCAGGGAAATACATTGCTTCTCATTTTTTCGCACATTACTTAAACACAGCACACAGCCGAAGCCCAGCAGGACGGCTGGAGCCTGCTATGTACGCGGACGGCAGGCGAACGCGCAACCCGGATCAAATCGATGCACTTGCGGGAATGGAGGCGTTAAATTGCCGCTGCGGTGTCGTTACATTCGCATATAATAATCGCTAAGAGGACTACGCTGCGTTTGCGGAGTTTACCAGCAATGAGTGAGACGGTAACGAGGAGAAGAAAAGGACGCGGACTGACGAACTTTAAGAGCAGATGGAGTGAGTATAGACTACTGGACGCTCTTCACCGTCGTTTATTTAGACTGTCGGGAGTCTACATAAAGTCGACCGTTTATGCTACGCAATACTAATAGTCAGCTTTTAAAACCCCGCGAAGGAGCATGATATGCGGCTATGTCAACCTCGGTTTGCTCGTTAAACGGTGTTGATTGTATCGGACAGATGCTACCTGACTCAACGGACACCGTTGATTTGTTTCAAGCAGGTTTATCCAAATATCAGTAGCACATAATGGTACAAGTTTACATTGCTCGTTAATGTGAGGCCTTCATTGTTGCTATAGTTTTTTTTTGTAGTAGAAAATGTACACAAATAAAGTGCACCGTGGGTAAATATGAGAAGCCCAAGTGGACCATTGGACTCGGACCTCTGTACTTTCGGGAGTTATGCCATACTGGGACGGTAGCGCTACATTTATTTATGACGTAATGAAATGTGGTGTTGCTTCAGGGCAAGCGGGTATTGCGGGTTCCTTGTATCAATCTCAAACTGCACCTTTGCCTGTGACAAGTGCACATAAGCTTCTACAATGAGGCATTTTGTCTAATTTAAAATCCTTATAATGTATTGAGTTGCTTAATCATGTCCAGGCTTGGCCTACTTAACAGATTAAATTGAATTGCCTCATAGGCTTTTATTATTAGTGTGAAACACTGTTTTTAGCCACTTTTGGTAAACAAAGAACACCCCTCCACAGCTAGCCCAGGGTCAGGGTTCTTCTGTGACTGGCTACAGCCAGTCTGTTGACACAGAAAAGGTGATCATGAATTTTGAATTTAAAGCCTGAAAATTGATATATTTTGGATATAACTGGGCAAATGGATAAGATGATGAGTGGACAGATTTACATTTGAAAGCCACATATTGCAAGAATGAAGAAGAACGTTGAGGAGAATATATACAGGATTCAGTCAGCTTTACTTAGGCCTTAGTTGACTCCTTGCTTTACTCAGAGAATGGACGGCACAATGTTGAAACATGTTCGGTAGCCCTTGGGGCCTGAGGGTGTTACCCAGAACTATTATTTACACCCACATCATAGCTGAAAAGCAGTAGCACAAGTCAGCAACGGCATGCAGGCTCGAGGAAAACTTGTTCTGTTGTAAAAGGCACATAAAGTACAACCTAGAGCCTTGCTCTATATTCGTTATGTTTTTCTGTGGCTAGATGAGTGCAAAAGTTGTGCAACTGAAAGGCGTTGGATGGGGAAGCATTGCCATTACTATTGACACAGACAACACAGAGCAATTACCTTGTCCTGCCAGAAGTTGTATGTTGTAGAGTCGGTAAAGGTCACATTCTTATGCCGTATGTGCTTGCTCTGCATTTTTATTGTAACACGTATATATTAAATGAGTGATACATGTGCGATCATGTTAGACAGCAAACCAAACATTGCAGGGACAACTGCAAACCAGCGAGAATGCAATATATGGGAAGGAGTTTTGGGTTAAATTGATTGACTTGGGATTAAAGCTCCAGTCTCGGTGTGGCAAACTTTGCTTAACCAGTTCAGTTCATACCGATTGATTAAACTGGATCTGACTGATGTTCAGTTTTGTGTTTTCCCTTACTCGACTGATCTGCGTGGTTCCTTTTATATTAAACTGGCGACGGCACGGTGTCAAGACGATTCTAAATTGCCTCTTTTCACGTTTCATGGACTAGTTCCCACAAATAATTATAGTTTCTGTTACAGAGATGGACGAATTTGTTGGTACCCTTAAACGGCTACATTTGCTCCTGAAAAGTGATAGAATGAAAAGTAATTTTTCTCATCTATACCTGCTTGACATTTGGTGGGTCAGAGTAACAGCAAAGTGAGCAAAAAAATGTCCTGGAGAGATTTATTGGTACCTGCAGAAAAATAGTAAATAATTAGATTATAGCGATATTTAAAACCAAGTGTTTTTCTATTAGTTAGTATCACGTGTGCTGAACCTTGCAATCACTCATTCAGCCTGTTTACTCTGCAGTTTGCTACCACAGTGTTTCCCATAGGTTGAGATTATTTTTGTGTATGTACGTGTGTGTGTGTGTGTGTGTGGGAGGTGGTGGAGGGGGGTAATTTAAATTGCTTCTTCAGTTTCCTCTATATACAGTAAGTGAGGAACAGAGATGGATATTGTTAAGATTTGAATGAGACTGCTACTCTGACTTGTATTTCTTACTGATCCAATATGGCTGCAGGCTGATTATATACTGGAACACATGAACTTCGAGCTTGTCTGAAACTTTGCTTCTCCACCTGTATGTGGCGGACTTTCTGGGTGTTTCGACAGATTGTGTGTGTGTGTGTGTGTGTGTGTGTGTGTGTGTGTGTGTGTGTGTGTGTGTGTGTGTGTGTGTGTGTGTGTGTGTGTGTGTGTGTGTGTGTGTGTGTGTGTGTGTGTGTGTCCAGCTGCAGTGTGCTGCAACAGGAGGTCAGACAGCTTTCCATTCCGCTTGGTCAGAGTTTTCCGACAAACAGATCTCGGCGGTCTGCCCAAGTAAAGTATATGTTTGAGAAACACTTAATCATCACTTAAGCAGTTTGCTCAGGAAGAGTGGGCCAAACTATCTGTTGACCGATGCAAAAATCCAATTGACAGCTCCAAAGATTGCTTGTTTGCAGTGATAGCCTCTAAAGGTTGTGCAACAACATTCCTGTCTGTGCCATTTTAACTTTCTTAAAATATTCTGTTAAATCAAAAGAGAAGTCTGATTTTGGCTGTGTTTGAATTGTACATTCATTCTCTACTCCCTGTATAGGAGAGTTCTATGTAGGGCACTCTATAGTGAGCGCTACGGCCAACTGAAAAAAAACCTGTTTCAGACATTACGCCAGTCAATTTCTCTGTGCTGTTAATTACGTCATTGCCGTTGCTGATCTACCTCAGCTGGTAACCATAATGAGATAATAAATCAAAACGGGCATGCATTTTTTTTGATAAGTACATATTTATGACCTATTACTGAGCAGATTTTCCCAGATGAATTAATACAAAGTACTGTGTGCTGTATTGTGATGCGCAGTTCTGCTCAAATTAAACATTCAATTTTTGCGCCACCACTTCTAGATTTGTCTCGTGCCTGCGATCATAAGTAAACTATACTCCACCGAAAACAGCTGATTTTACAGTAAAACAGGAAATGTCACCCGATATCAATCTGTAGTTTGTTCTCAGGCATTCAAATACTTCTTATCAGGAGAAGCAGAGTTGTCTCTCCTCAGGTGAATCCATTTTGCCACATTGTCGTCCGTCCCTGAGGAGATTAACATTAACCGACACTCAATGTTTGTCTAGTGTTTATGTGACACTTTATTGTAACTTTCCGAATCAAAACTGAAATAGAACTGTAGCCCATCTAGTTTTATAGCGGCAGCGTTGCTGCGGGTGGTGACTTCAAAACAGGGCTAGCAAACATTAGCGACTGAAGCGCTAGCTGTTTGTGCCGTAATACACACTCGTTCATACATGCATACAAATTACATGGCTAATAAAGCGTTAAAACAAACAGATCGACATTTTTCTGTCTAACTTCCGTTTTTTTGGGTTAGTGACCCATCAACTGAATGCTACTTTTCATGGTGCATTGTGGGATTCTTTCAATGCACCATATAGTGAACACAATTTAGGCCCACTTCCAATCCGGCCCCCTTCCAAGATGGCGCCGCGCTAGCGGCAGCCTGTTGCGGCAGCTCCCCTCCCCTTGTTATTAGTATTATTAGTACTTTTTAAGCCTTTCTCCTCTCTTCGGAGTTGTTGTTTTTTTCTTTCTCTCGTGTTCAGTTAACGGTCCGTAATGGACCGTAATTTTTCCACGTTTCTGGATGGGGGCTCTGTTATTGTTTACTCGCGTGATGAGCTGATCGTGCTAAGTAGCCCTCGACTGCTGCTGCCCGGAGCGAGGCCTGAGATCCCCGTTGAACTTCGGAGAAGACGGCGGGGTCGCAGAGCCGGAGCTAAGCTAAAGGCGGAAAGGAGGAAATATAAACCAGCGGTACCGGAGATCTTAATGGGGAACGTGAGGTCGTTGGCCAACAAGACGGACGAGCTCGGCGCACTGGTAAAGACCCAGCGGGAGTACCGGGAGTGCAGCATCATGTGTTTCACCGAGACGTGGCTGCACTCACATCTCCCGGACCACAGCGCGGCCGTACCCGGCTTCAGGACTGTTCGGGCGGACAGAGACGTTGTTCGGAGCGGTAAGAAGAAAGGTGGAGGGATTGCAGTCTATGTGAACGAGAGGTGGTGCAATCCCGACCACGTGTGTGTGAAGGAACGTTTCTGTATTGAACTTCTAGCCGTGGGGATGCGCCCGTATTATTTGCCGAGGGAGTTCACGTCCGCCATTGTTATCGTTGTTTACATTCCTCCATCAGCTGACGTAGAGGCAGCAGTGGACACCATCTACTCCACTGTGGCTAAACTACAGACTCAGCATCCCGGTGCATTTTTGGCAGTTACTGGAGACTTTAACCAGTCTGGATAAAGTACTGCCAACTTTGCACCAGTATGTGAACTGCCCCACAAGGAACAATAAAACTCTGGACTTACTGTATGCTAATGCCATGGATGCATACAGTACTACTGCCCTTCCTACTAGTGACCTGAAAGTTCTTCTTAATAAGAAGAAAGCAGCCTTCAGGTGTGGGGACAGGGAGGAGCTCAGGAGAGTGCAGCGCCACCTGAAGGAGAAGATGAGGGAGTGCAAGGACTCCTACAGGAGGAAGCTGGAGGCCAAACTCCAGCAGAACAACGTGAGGGAGGTGTGGACCGGTATGAAGGAGATTACTGGGTTCAAGGGGCGAGAGAGACGACCAGGGGGAACCTGGAGAGGTCAAATGAACTAAACTGTTTCTTCAACAGGTTTAGTTCACCACTCTCATCTGTCTCCTCCACACCTCACACCTCCCAAACACCTCTGCTGCCTCCCCCCCTCCCCCCTCTGCGCCCCCTGGTGAACTGCATAGAGCCCTCAATCTCAAAGGGCTCTTCCTCCATCGACACCTCGACCCCCCCCCACCCCCCCACACACACACACCCCTCACCCCCCTCTCTGTGACGACTGGCCAGGTTAGGAGACAGCTGGAGAGAATCCACCAGCGCAAGGCTGCAGGACCTGACGGCATCAGCCCCGTGGTCCTGAAGACCTGCGCCGTCCAGCTGGCTGAGGTCCTACAACACCTCTTCAACCTGAGCCTGAAGCAGGAGGAAGTCCCGGTGCTGTGGAAGACGTCCTGTCTGGTTCCTGTCCCCAAGAAGACGACTCCATCTGGCCTCAACGACTACCGACCGGTTTCCCTCACATCTCATGTGATGAAGGTGCTGGAGAGGCTGGTCTTGGCCCACCTCAGGCCGCTGGTGAAATCTTCTCTGGACCCTCTGCAATTTGCGCACCAGCCTCGTGTGGGAGTGGACGACGCCATCATCTACCTGCTGCAACGAGCTCAGTCTCACCTGGATGGAACCGGTGACTCTGTGAGAATCACCTTCTTTGATTTCTCCAGTGCATTCAACACCATCCAACCACTGCTGCTGAGTGAGAAGCTGCGGGTGGTGGGGGTGGACACGTCCACCGTCTCCTGGATCAATGACTACCTGACAGGCAGACCACAGTTTGTCCGTCTGGGCAGTGTGCTGTCTGATACGGTGGTCAGTGGTACTGGAGCTCCTCAGGGAACTGTTCTGTCTCCCTTCCTGTTCACCTTCTACACCACTGACTTCCAGAACAACTCAGAGTCCTGCCATCTGCAGAAGTTCTCTGATGACTCTGCAGTGGTCGGATGTATAAGGGATGGACGGGAGGAGGAGTACAGGGCAGTAGTGGAGGACTTTGTGGAGTGGGCGGGAAGAAATCACCTGCTCCTGAACGTGGCCAAGACCAGAGAGATGGTGGTCGACTTCAGGAGGAAGACGACAGCTCCACAACCGCTGAGAGTTCTGGGAGAGGAGGTGGACATGGTTGAGGAGGACAAGTACCTGGGTGTGTCCATCGACAACAGACTGAAATGGAAGACCAACATCAATGCTGTCTACAAGAAGGTGATGAGTCGACTCTTTTTCTTGAGGAAACTTCGATCCTTCAATGTGTGCAGCGAGATGTTGGAGATGTTCTACCAGTCTGTTGTGGCCAGTGCTTTGTACTTCGCTGGGGTCTGCTGGGGGAGCAGCATTGGAGCCGGTGACACCAACAGACTTAACAAACTGGTTAAGAAGGCCGGCTCCATCATCGGCTACAAACTAGATAGTCTGGAAAAGGTGGTGGAGAGGAGGACGCTGAACAAACTATTGTCCATCTTGGATAATCCTGTCCACCCTCAACCACCTGCTGCAGGGACAGCGGAGCACTTTCTCTAAAAGGTTCCTCCAGCTCCGCTGTCACAAGGACAGATACAGGAGATCATTCCTGCCCACTGCCATAAGACTTTACAATAACTCACCTCTGGCAAAATCCATCACAGTACAATAACACTGTTGACTGTGTTTCTTGGTTGCTTGTATATTATATATACTGTACTGTATGTATATATATATATACATATATATATATATATATATGTTGACTGTGTTTATTGGTTTGTTGTATATAATATATATAGATATATAATGTACTGTATATATACTGTATATACTGTGCATTTTATATTTTATATTTATATTTTTTACTGCTATTTACTGCTATTTTATTGCTTTTCTATTATATTATTCTATTCTATTATTTTATTCTATTGTTTCTATTATTGCTTCTGTATGTATGCTGCTGTGGCGAAAAAATTTCCCCTCGGGGATTAATAAAGTATATACCTACCTACCTACCTACCTACCTACACTCTCCCACTCTGGCATGGAGTGTGACTCTGTGTGGAGTCACGGGGGAACGGTTTAAATACACAGACAAGTTTCCTTTCTTCAACTGAAACAAGAGGATGCAGGGTGAGATATGCCAGAAGAGTCCCAAGATATTGATCAGTATCAGTAAGATACCGTAATTTAATAAATACCGTATATTTTACTCACCAAACATCATTAAATAAAGATGTAGCTGAGGCTACTTTGTCCACGTTTCTCTCTTTTTTTAATTTGTTCTTTTGCTGTTATTAATCTCATCAGATCCTTGTGTTTTCCACACAAGTTCTTGAAATTTTACAGCACAGACAATCAAGTCAAATAACTAAAACAGTTTTCTGAGGTACGATGGAATGTATATTTTTAAAATACAAACCTCTAATTCTGTCATGTCAGTTATCCTTTAGACATAACCGCACGGAACTAACATTTGTAGGTGTTTGGCGTTTCATCACGGTCTCTACATCGATGCTGCACTTCACAGGGAGAGAGTTTTGAAAGCCTTCATTGATGCACACTCGATGTTTGAGGTCTTTTAACCCACTTCGGGGCAGTTGGTTTGGAACGACACTTAATGTGTGAGAGTGGAGGAGCCGGTTTGGAAGAAGTGGGCCTTTCTGTTGAGATTTTGAACAGCACCACAAAATGGCTGACGCACATAGTAGACCAACAAGAGAGCATGTGTACAGTTCAAACACAGCCCAAGTGAATATTTGTGCCAATGCTGAAGGTCTCACAAGATGTTGTGAATGTGAGGGCACAGTGACCGTGACCTCCGATCTTTGACCACCAAAATGTAATCACTTTATTGTTGGGGCGCATTTGTGCCAAATTTGAAGACCTACCCTCTCGATGTTCCCCAGATAACACGCTCATGAACATAGTCAGTGTGAGGTGACTGTGACTTTGACCTCTGACCTCCAAAAAACAGTTCGCCTTTGAGTCCGTATGAGTGTTTGTGCCTAATTTCAAGAAAACCCCTCAATGCGTTCCTGAGATAATGCGTTTACAATAATTGAACGGGCAGATAGGATGGCCATGAGATAATATTGACCTTCACCTCTGACCTTTGATCAACAAATTCTATTTGCCTCAAAAAATTGAGGTCACAGTGACCACGACCTTTTGACCCACAAAATTCCAATCAGTTTATCATTGTTAACAAGTTGATCTCTTTACCAAGTTTGAAGAAATTCACTCAAGGTGTTCTTGAGATATCTTGTTCACAAGAATTGGGCAGATGGACAGACGGACGGACAACTTAAAAACATAACACCTCCGGCTATGGCCACTGCTAGTACGGAGGCATTACAATTTATTTTTTTTAAATGCTGCAGCAGTGTTCCTATTTCAGTACACTACAGGAAACAATGAAGTGTCTTGCATTCTTACCATTTACTAAAATTCTAAATGTAAAGTATAACTGCAACTAGTTATTACAAGCTGGCACAAATAGGAACGTGACAAGAATGATGCAGGTGGGAGTATTTGACAAACTTGGATTGTACGGGAAAAGAGGAAGACACAGAGCTGCTTATTCACCCCACTGTTTTCTGTGTTGTCCAGGCGAGCAGCCTAAGGGGAACCTCATCTCTGATGTTGCTGGGAAACACAGTAAGTAAAGAGGATTTTTTTTTTTTAACCATATAACTTTGCATAATCCAATAATGCTGTTTTATGTATAATTGGCCTTAAAGGAATATCAGACCAAAATGTTACCACAGTTACCACAGAACTAATTTTTGCAGCGTTATCCACTCCATGTTTGATCTGTATGCCGGATACGGATGTCGGTGACTTAACTCCGGGCCTGCCAATGTCACTTGACTCCAACCCGAGCAGAATTTTAATCAGCCAAAGAATTACAAAGAATTGCGGTGGATGTGCATGGGCTTTAAAATAGCTGTGGAAATGTGTGGAAGCTAAAAAGTTCCGTGTGCTTTTTCGGGAATCAACAGCCGCTGGTGTTTGTTACTCCCACAGGTACCGTCCAATCGGGGGAGGACGATGGCCGACAAGGGGCGTTCAAGAGGTTTAGTGCCATGTGGTCCTCCTTCCGCAAAGGCAAAAGAGACAGTGAGTACTATCTTATGAAAACAATTTTTTTTAAGAAAGTGTTTCTGTTGTGATCACGGGTCACACAACCATTGTTCTGTGCTACTAGAGTATTGAGGATGGCGAATTGTTCTGAACGTGCCTCACAAGCAGTGTCGAGCTTCAGACGGCTGCTGACGGCAATGGCTGACATGACTACATAAAATATAAAACCCCGTTTCCATAAAATGTCAATGAAAACAGATTTGCAAATCATGTAAACCAATATTTCATTGAAAATATACCAAAGACAACATATTAAATGGGGTAGATTAGAAGTTTTATTGTATCATACATCTTCATCTGCAGAGCTGTTGTCATCAAAGCCATTCAATATCAAAGAAAAGGCTCCTCCCATCTAAACTTATAATCAGCTGCAGCTGTTACTTTTACAAACAGACACACTTTCTGTAAACAGACTCAATTCTGTATCAAAGTGTCAAGCTTCTGGCATCAGAACAGTGAGACAACTCTGCCACTGCAAAGTCAAAAATGACCCAAGATATGCATTTTCGGGTTAATACCATAAAAAGGTCTGACTGCCATTTCAGCTCTGTATTTGCATCAAACAATATTTAACTGAAACTGAGAGCCTTTCACTGCTCCCCCCTATGTAGTGTGACTGGGCACTTCTGTATAGTACACTGGGGTTCAACCTGCAAAGAAAGAGCTCATTCACTCAATGAGTAGTAGCTGTTGCTGTCCCAGATTTCTAAATCTGTTTATTGTTGGCTCATAAAACCAAAACAAAAAAAATATGCCTGTGAAATGCTGAGCAGATACAAACTGGTTTCCAAAAAAAGTTGGGACACTGTGTAAAATGTAAATGAGAAAACAGAATGCAATGATTTTTAAATCACATAAACCCATATTTAAGTGCAAATAGACCAAAGATGACATCAAATGTTAAAAACTGAGACATCGCTCTTTACAACATATCTTGTTTTATGAAAAAAAGAAGAAAAAAATCATTTTGAACAGCACCCTGTCAAACGTTTGGGAACTTATAAGACCAATTGCTGGAATTCTAAAAAGGAAACATTGTCCCATACTACCATGATGTAGGATTTCAGCTGCTCAATCATTCAATTCAATTCAATTAAGGGAGAATAACCTCCACAGAGGGAAGGGAAAATTCCCCCTTAACAGGAAAAAACCTCCAACAGAACCAGGCAGAACAGTTCAGGGTCCCCTTTGCCATAATTTTTGTTTCATGATGCGGCAAATTTTTTTAAAGGGGTGACAGGCCTGGACTGCACGCCCAGACAGCCACTCGGGATAGCCGTGTGATGATTATCACAGGAACTTGGCTTAATTCAGGAGTACCCGAAGCAGCTATTGCGCTAGCAGGCTGCTCAAGCTACCAAAGCGACAGGACCAAGGACTCCGGTAACAGCCGAGGGCGTGGCCTGTATGTCTAAATCAATGGAGACGGGGGCATAAACAATGACATCATCGATAAGCACGGCTCACCTGACCTGGAGTTTGTAGCAGTAAAGTGCAGACTCTTCTAACCTACCACGGGAGTTCTCTGTTGTTGCTGTTTTTGCTGTTGTTGTTGTTGTAGTAACAGCCATATACCAGATGCTAACTTGGCTACATGCTAACAGCCATAAACAAACAACAGAATGCATACCCCAAGGCTGTCTTTATTGTTGCTGGAGATTTCAATCCTGCCAATCTAAAGACTCTCTCCCAGCAAGTTAAATGTTTAACTAGGGGGGAGAGCACACTGGACCGTGTCTTCTCTCACATTCCTAAAGGAAAGAATTGTGTCTGTTTTTAATGCAGTGTTGCCTGAGGGCCCGATGATCACAGCCATTTAATATTGGTTTTCGGCCTCGTCCCATGCATATAGAGATTTCTCCAGATTCTCTGAATCTTTTTATGATTATTATGTACCATAGATCATAGACCAACCTTTTTATCACCACGGACCGGTCAATGCTTGACAATTGTACTGCGGACCAGAGGGGGGGGGGTACGTAGATTGTTTATATTGCGAATATAATAAACGTGATAATAAATAATGAAGAAATATATATAATAATAAAACAAATAATAAAATAATCAACGTTATAGAAAATACGAAGAACCAGCAATTTCACATTTTTATTATTAAACACTCCATGAATGTTATTTTTCAACAGCTGAAATAAAGTTGTCAGTTTGAACCGTCTCCTCTCCCCTCTCCCTCATCCCCCTCTGTTGGCGACCACAGCCCTAATGCTCTCGGACTCTGGTCGCTATGGTAACATTTAAACATGCCTTCACAAGATACAGATACACCACAAAAATGAATTTAAAGTGCATGAAAATTTTTACTCACCATAACGCTAAATCAATGAGCCCTGAGCTTGTTTCTCTGCAACGAGATGGTCCCATCTTGGGGTAATGGGAGAGACTGACACCCGAAGTGTGTTGCTGATGTCCAGTCTACTCCGTTGTTTTGTTTTGGTTGCTGTCACGGCAGAAAACCCGCTTCACACAGATAGGATGTCGGAAATGGCAACAGGGTTTTCAGTGCTGTGGTTGCGATCTCCGGGTATTCTGCCATTACTTTAATCCAGAACACCGGCAGAGTTGTTGTCTCGAAAATACTTTTGAAGCCGCCGTTGTTTGCGATCTCCAGCAGTTGATCCTCTTCTTGCACAGACATGCTGGATTCCCCTGGTTTGTTGATAAATGGGTCGCGGATCCATTCCTTGGCAGTTCGTGGGTCCTTTTTGGTTGGGAAGTAGCGCTCGAACTCTTTTAAAAGCAAAGACAGGCGGCAAGATTGTTCAGACTCAGATAATAAATACAACGGAAATAATTAATTATTTCTTGGGCGGCCCGGTACCAATTGATCCACGGACCGGTACCGGTCCGCAGCCCGGGGGTTGGGGACCACTGCCATAGATGATGAAATCCCAAAAGTCCTTTGTAATTTTACACTGAGGAACAATATTTTTGAACTGTTGCACTTTTTTACCACACGTTCTTTCACAGAGTGGGGGACCTCTCCCTGTCTTCACTGCAGAGACAGATTGCCTCTCTGGGATGTTCTATTTGTACCCAATCATGTTACTGACCTATTGTCACTTGATGTTCAACCAGGTGTTTTTTTTTGCGTTACACGACGTTTCCAGTCTTTTGTTGCCCCTGTTCCAACTTTTTGGGAATGCGTTGACAGCATCATATTCAAAATGAGCATATATCTTTAATAAAAAAAACTACAATTTGTCA
Organism: Brachyistius frenatus; assembly: GCF_029030835.1. Taxonomy (NCBI): domain Eukaryota; kingdom Metazoa; phylum Chordata; class Actinopteri; family Embiotocidae; genus Brachyistius; species Brachyistius frenatus. The sequence goes on from NW_027210615.1 coordinate 6,144,505, forward strand.
GCTTTAACATTTAATATGTTGTGTTTGGTCTATTTTCAATTAAATATGTGTTTATGTGATTTGCAAATCATTCAATTAATTTCAATTTTATTTATATAGCGCCAAATCACAACACAGGTTATTTCATGGCACTTAACACATTAAAGTTCTTACAGCAAGACTTTACAACATTAAACAGAGAAACCCAACAATTCAATAATTCCCACATAAGCTAGGAGGGAAAAACTCCTCTTTAAGGGAGAAAAACCTCAACAGAGGGAAGGAAAAACTCCCTCTGAACAGGAAGAAACCTCCGACAGAACCAGGCTCAGAGATGGGCTGCCATCTGCCTCGACCGGTTGGGGTGAGAGGAGAGCAGAGAGAGAAAAGGACAGTATAGAGATACAAGAGAAGAACTGTTGGTGGAGACGACAAGCGCAGGGCAGAGACATACAGCTCCATGACGGGACATCTGCAAAAGAAAGAAGAGAAACTATGTGAGCGAGGGAACTGAATGAAGAGACAACAGACAATAAGAAAAACCTATGGGAGAGAAAAAGATGGTGAGGTATGAGTCAGTTAAAGAGTAGGAGGAAAGAAAAGAAGCTCAGTGTGTAACGAGGTCCCCCAGCAGCCTCGGCCTATAACAGCATAACTAAGGGTTGGTTCAGGTCTACCTGAGCCAGCCCTAACTTTATGCTTTATCAAAAAGGAACGTTTTGAGTCTAATATTAAAGCTAGAGAGAGTTTCTGCCCCTCGAACACAAACTGGGAGCTGGTTCCACAGGAGAGGAGCCTGAAAACTGAACGTTCTGCCTCCCATTCTACTTCTGTAAACTCTAGGAACCATAAGTAGACCAGCGTACTGAGAGCGAAGTGCTCTGCTAGGATTATATGGTTCTATAAGATCTCTACGATATGATGGAGCCTGGTCATGTAGAGCTTTGTAAGTCATCAAGAGAATTTTAAATTCTATTCTTGATTTCACAGGAAGCCAGTGAAGAGAACTGGAGAAATATGATCTCTCTTGCTAAATCCCGTCAGTACTTTTGCTGCAGCATTTTGGATCAGCTGAAGGGTTTTTAATGAGTAATTTGGACATCCTAACAACAAGGAATTACAATAATCTAACCTAGAAGTAACAAACGCATGAATACGTTTTTCTGCATCATGCTGAGGAAGGATTTTCCTGATTTTATTAATATTACGTAAATAAAAGAAGGCAGTCGTGGAGACCTGCTTTATATGGTGGCTAAAGGACAAATCCTCATCAAAGATGACTCCAAGGTTCCTCACAGTTTTGCTGGAGGCCAAGACAATGTCATCTAGAGTAACTAAATGGTTAGAGAAAGAGTTTCTGAGGTGTTTAAGACCAAGTAAAATAACTTCCGTTTTGTCTGAATTTAGAAGCAGTAAGTTTTTGGTCATCCAGGCCTTTGTCTTTTAGACAGGCTTCAAGTTTTACTAACTGATTAGTTTCATCTGGTTTTATAGAAAGATATAGCTGAGTGTCATCTGCATAACAATAGAAGTTTATGCAGTGCTTCCTGATGACATCTCTTAATGGAAGCATGTACAAAGTAAAAAGTATTGGGCCTAACACTGAGCCTTGTGGAACTCCATAACTAACTCTTGTTTGTCTGGAAGTCTCATTGTTGACATGGACAAACTGGAATCTATCTGATAAGTAGGATTTGAACCAGTCTAATGCAGTTCCTTTAATCCCCGTAAGGTCTTCTAATCTCTGTAATAAGATTGTATGATCAATCGTATCAAAAGCAGCACTGAGGTCCAGAACAAGTACAGAGACGAGTCCATTATCTGAGGCTAATAAAAGATCGTTTGTAACTTTCACCAGAGCTGTTTCTGTGCTATGATGAACTCCAAAGCCTGACTGAAAATCTTCAAACAGATCATTCCTTTGTAAATGATCAAAAAGTTGATTTGCAACAACTATTTCCAGGAATTTTGAAATAAATGTCAGGTTGGAAATTGGTCTGTAGCTTCCTAAAACAGCTGGATCAAGAGTCGGCTTTTTAAGTAAATGTTTAATTACAGCCACTTTAAAAGCCGGTTACAATAGATAGGTTGATCTGATCTAATATGGAAGTATTAATTAAAGGGAAGACTTCCTTAAAAAGTTTAGTTGGGATGGGATCTAACAGACAGCTAGAATATCCAGATGAAGAAATAATTCTAGTTAACTCAGAGAGCTCAACAGGAGAGACATTTTCCAAGTATACATCTGGTCCTACAGTTGCTTTCAGGGCTGCTGTGCTTAACATAAATTAAATGTAATGTAATGTAACATCACATCAGTGATGGTGGCAGGAAGGGTCTGCCCGATTCTCTCCCAAATAGTGAGAATTTTATTGGTAAAGAAGTTAATGAAGTCATTACTGCTGAGAGCTGAAGGAATAGAGGGCTCGGCAGAGCTGTGACGCTTTGTCAGCCTGCTACAGTGCTGAAAATAAACCTGGGGTTGTTCTTGTTGTCCTCTATTAATGATGACTAATATAAAGTCCTGGCCTTACGAAGAGCTTTCTTATATAATATTAGACTATCCTTCCAGGCAGGTGAAATTCTTCTAAATTAGTGGAACGCCATTTCCTTTCCAGCTTTCTAGTCGCCTGCCGAGCAGAGTGTAGTTCTGAGTTGTACCACGGAGACAACTTCCTCTGGTTCATTACTCTCTTCTTCAGAGGGGCGACATCATCTAGAGTTGTAGCAGAGATACTGCAGTGTTTTCTACCAGATGATCCACTTGTGTGGGACTAAGATCAACGTAGATGCTTTAACACACGGCATAAGAAGAGGATAAGCATGTAACTGCTTATTTAAACTTGGCCATGGCATCATCTGATAGACATCTACTGTCGTGGGATTTATTCCCACATGCTGTGTAGTCCATTATTGTAACTTCAAATGTTAATAAGAAGTGGTCCGACAAAACAGGGTTTTGAGGAAATACAATTACATTTTCAGTTTCCATACCATACGACAGAACCAGATGGAGGGTGTGGTTACCACGGTGACGGTGTTTATTTACATTCAGAGAAAAGCCTATTGAATCTAATAATGAGCTAACAGTAGAACTGAAGCTGTCGTTGTCCATGTCAATATGAATGTTAAAGTCTCCCACTATCATCACTTTATCTGAACTCAGCACTAAATCTGATCAAAAGTCAGAGAATTCAGTTAGAAACTCTGAATAAGGACCAGGTGGGCGATAAACAACAACAAATATAATCGGTTTCTCTGCTTTCCAGTTTGGGGTGAGAGACAAAGAGTCAGACTCTCAAATGACTTATAACTAAGTTTCGGTCTCGGATTAATTGATAAGCTTGAGTGAAAGATTGCTGCCACTCCTCCTCCTCAGCCTGAATCTCTAGGAATATGATATTTAATATGACTGGGAGGAGTTGCTTCATTAATACTAACATATTCTTCCTGTTGGAGCCAGGTCTCTGTGAGACAGAGTAAATCAATTTGATGATCAGTTATCAAGTCATTTACTAACAGATTTAGATGAGAGAGATCTGATATTTAATAGTCTGCTCTTAATTGTCAAATTTTTTTTTTATCCATTAATTTGGTAGGATCAATTTTTATAATATAACAATTTTGAGTTTTTTTTTAATATAGGTGGTCTGGGTGCAGACACAACCTCTATAGGATCATTGCATTCTCTGTTTTATTTACATTTTACACAGCGTCCCAACTTTTTGGGAAACGGGATTGTAGATAGACTATCTGACGTTAAACTTTTTCTAAAATTTCCAACTGTTGGTTCTTCTTTTCTGTTTGTGTACAGATTAAACAAGATACAGCTTGTTTTATCAGTGACCATTAGAAGTGTTGGAAGATATAGTTTTGATGTTTAAAGAGTCTAGTCCATTCAAAGCTGTGCTAGCTCATTTAGATCTCATGTTTGTTTGTTTTTTCCTTTCCCCCTAATGAGATTTATTGGCTGTTAGACTTTCTTCTGTAAACAGGTCTGCTGGGAGCCAATATGAAATGCGTGGTTCTTCAGTGATGTGAGCCAACACAAGTCTCAAACCAAGTGCTGATCTTGAGGCATATCAACCTTTCCATCTGGATCACAGTAGTAACTGCACACTGAAGCATGATGTATTTTGTGGTTTTTTTTTGTTTTTTTTGTGTAGGAGTCAAAGACCTTGAACCTACAGAGCCGCTGGTCAATGCAGCGACAAACGACACAACCAAGCAGCATCGCTACGCCAGTGGTCAGTACTTCTTTGAGTATCTGGTTGTGGTCAGCCTCAAGAAAACCAAGGACAGCAACAACTATCAACCCCAGATCACTTACCAGTTTCCCAAGGTCAGTCTGATGGTGAAAGCCAAAGGTATAAACCTTTGTTGTTGTTGTGTAAGACATGTTACAGTTAAGGACTGGTCGTTCAGAAAACTACAGCTGTGTTTGGTCGAGTTTACATTACTCTCAGCTGCACTGGGTAAAGGAATTTGGTGTTTGAAAATTGTGGTTGAAACTTCAACAATTAACAATGATGTTTTATTTTTTTTATTTCCACTCAATAGCTTGTAGGTTTATGGTGACAAACTGGTGATAATGCTCATGTTATTGCAGCTAGTGGCAGTCCATGCAGTGTTACAGAGTCTGTTGATTATAATGTGTTTTTTTGTATTTCTTTATTTTCTGCCTGCACTTGATAGAGATATGAAAATTTGCAATAATTTCTATTATACTGTGATGAACCCAATGATGTGAGGGTATGTTGGTAAAGGAACCATCCACACAAACCAAAACATACACAGGAAAATAAAGTTTCACAGGAGGAGTTACATTGTTAACCTGAATTAATCATAGTCAGCTGCAGCTGACATCATCGAGTATCACTGCTAACATCACCTGCATAGTTTCAACATTGGTGTTTGCTCATAGAAATAACCAGGAGACATAAAATGATGAACTGTTTGTATGTGGCGTGTATCTAAGAAAACATAGATGTTTTTAATAAGAGCGGTGTGTGTGTGTGTGTGTGTGTGTGTGTGTGTGTGTGTGTGTGTGTGTGTGTGTGTGTGTGTGTGCGTGTGCGTGTGCGTGTGTTACCCCTCAGAGAGATGGAATGGCAAGATTTCAGAAGGAGGAGGAGGAGAAGACGCTAAAGGCGATCACTCTCTTTTGTTTCCCCGAGGGGATCAACTGGGCTCCTTTGACAGAATACCACAGGTACAGGATGTCAATCAGCTGTTCACTAACCTGAAGCCTGTACTACAAAGCCAGATTAGTGGGTTAGGTGGCTCTTTATTAACTTGGCTAGATCACTGGTAACTAACAGATTAGAATACATTAAATGTACCACCTGCTGACCAATTAATTCTCTGTGAATAATGACATCACCAACCATATCATATCCCGTGGAGCTTAACGAGCGGTGGTACTCAGTCCTCTGCAGAAGGCAGAGTGTTTAGGGAATTTCCCCAGCATTCTTTTTTATATGAGCTATAGATTCCATTTCATTACTGATATCCTCCCACAACAGAGACAACTGCGATTTGTTTTGCCAGCACATTTCCTGCATTTTGCAACTGTACTTCTTTTAGCTTGGATATCCTGGGTGTGTTGAACCTGCTTTGTAGCACAGGCCTCACCAAGTATTAATGATTCTCTCTTGTATATCAGCCCACATCCCCTGTTTTTTGTTTTCTTGGTCTTTTTCTAGTGAGACCTTCTCCTTTGTTCTGACTGAGATTGACGGCAG